>NC_059429.1:138345577-138369395 GCF_021028975.2 Sphaerodactylus townsendi | reverse complement strand
TAGAGGAGAGAAGTAACAATTAGAGGAAGAGACAGAAAAGTAAAGTGAAGTAGCGAAAATGTCAAAAATGAATACAAGGAAGAATAGTATTCCAGATAAAATAGATAAGTCAGAGATGGAAACCAAAATGGATCAGCAGTTGGAAATTATGGGAGAGATGAAGAAAGAAACAGCCACCAAACTAGATGGTCTGGATAATAAAATAAAAAATCTTGGACAAAAAAAAGTTTGAGATAAAATTACAAAAATATAGAAGAGGACTTGGGCACACGAAAAGTAAAGATCTATCACAGTTAAAGACATTGGAAATAACTGTGAAGGCACTAGAAAAAGAAAGCTGACCAACAAGAAACTTTAAATGGAAGATGGGAAGGGAAGATTAACTTGTTAGAGGAGGAATTCGGAGAAAAAATGGCCAAACAATGTGCTCTCTTTGAATTATTCACGACAAAAAAAGGAATATTTTAATATTCAAAGGAGTATCAGAAGAGAAAGATGAAGATATTGAAAGCAAAAAAATGATTATACACCTTGCAAAAATTTTGGAGCTGGAAGAAGAAATTCTAGAGGAAGATATACTTGTAAATCATACAGATAAACACTTGGTGAGGAAATGAGGAATATAAGAAAAACGGAGATAAACTCCAATTTTCTTCTCTCCAGAATGCAAAACAAGGGACAAAATATTAAAGAAGAATTCAAAAAAAGAAGATGAAAATAGACTCAAAAGACATTGTAATATTAAAGGAGGTGCCGACGATCTTAAACAGAAGAAAAAATTACAATTTCTTTTGGACAAACTTTTTGAAGGAAAAAATATTATTTCCCATTTAGGTGGGAAGGAGAGTGGAAGCCGCTTGAGATTAAAACACAAAGGCAAAACCCATCAGACTACAAACAATGCCTCCTCAAGCTATAAATTCTTCTTTTGAGAGAATTAAGAAAGATTTTGAACTTAAAAAATCATTAGAAAAACCCTTCAGTAAGTGCGTAAAATCAGGTTAAGTTATTTATCTATTTCATTGTATTAATTAAGCAGAACAAATATGAATTCTAAATTTCTCCAATCTGGGGAGCAAAAAACTGCTGAGAAATTAGGAGAGTGTCTCAATCTTTGTTTTTTCGTCGCTTATTGGGTCTTCCCAACTCAGTCACTTATTCAAGTTCTCTTGTTTAGGAAACCGAGCCAAGACGATTTTTTCCCCGGTTTGGCTTTCTTTGTTTAAATACCGGCTTCTTCCTTCATTTGTAGAGCCCTCCCCGGCAGTTCTGACATTATCTCCCTGTTAAGTGACCACTTCCACTCCACCTGGCACACCAAAATTATCAATCAAATAAAATAAACATAGGTGTATCTTGACCAACTTCCTAATTGATGGATCTAAAAAGACAGGCTGGAGTTTTGAAACAACGCGACTCTTGACATTGAAGGGCAAAGCCACAGCTGGAGCCTGCAGTGAACTTGTTCTCCCACATTTTATGGCATTTCACCACCATTGCCGGGTTTTATGGCTAAATATCTGAGTAATTTAATCAATCCACATCTCCTGCAGATATTTTATGCTTGCTCGGCTTAATGTGCTACCGACTGCCCAAAACAAGAGGCAGATATCATGGCATCCCACAGGAGAACAGGACTTGTTCTCATGCGCAGCGAAATGGCCTACTCCCGGAAACAACTGAACACGCGTTTCTTCATTGTAAAGATTTTGGCAGTCTATCGGTTGCTTTTTCTCGAGGCCATCTTGAAGAAATTTTCTAAAGTGAGATCAGACAAGGGAAATAGTTTCCATACTTGCTTAGTGACCATCATCCCCAATAACTACTGAATCAGTTGCTGTGGTTTTTTTAACAAAGGTTAACTTTGGATCAAGGGTGAAACCTTTGTGTAAATTTTAGTCAATTGGTTTTAACATAATTTGCATTTTACCACTTTTATATATGCCATTAAATAGGTATTGTATTTGTATTTGTATTTGAATTCCTAAATTTATGTCATGGAATATCAATGGGTTAAATTCACTCCAGGAAAAAAGAAGGACGGTATTCTCATTGAGTCAAAGAAAAAAATAATTATGATTTGATATGTATGCAAGAGGACCCAAGGATGAGGAATATGGATATTGAATTCAATCTGTGAAATAAGAAATTAGGATTATAGTTTTGTTTCAGCAATGAAAAGAAAAAAAGAAAAGAGGAATTGTATTTTATGTTAAAGAAAAATTGCAACCAAGATTACTGTTTCAAAATGATGAAGGGAGATTTATAGGACTGGAAATAAACTAGGAGGGGGGAAATATTAGTAACAGGAGCTTACGGTCCGAATGGAGAATAAAAGGAAACCTCTATAGAAAATTATTAGAAAAACTTAAAGAATTCCTAATTCATAACAGTACTTGTCTTATGGGAGACTTGAACAGAGTGGCTTCCGACCTTATTAGATAAAACAAATACCAAATGGGAAAACATTCATAGGGGGTAAGTTACCAAAAACGTTTTTTTTTTGAATTAGCAGACTTTCTAGAATTGAAAGATGCTTGCAGGTTGATGAATGGGAATAGCAGGGAATATACTTTTCTATGCAAAAATTACAATTCCTCTTCTAGGATAAATATGATATGGGCCAAAAATGATTTATGTTTAAAATAGAGGATGGCATTTTCAACATAGAAGCAAAGATATACTCAGACTACAAACCTATAACATGGACATACATTAAAGATGCAATATTAACAAAAGAATATGGAAAGTTCGAAACAATTACTTACTAAAGAAAGAAGAGATAGTAAAAAGAATAAAAAAGAAACTAGAATTTTTTTAAATAAACAATTTCTCATAAATTGACCTAAATATTATTTGGGACACTCATTGTAAGTATATATAAGAGGTATATTAATTAAAGAGAATAGTAAATGGAAAAAAGATAAAAAATAAAATGAAAATAGATATAAGAGGAAAAATTTTGGAAACTGAAAAGCAATTATAAACACCTAATGATAAGACCCTAATGATAGAATTAAATAGATTAAATAATCAATTAACAATGATATATACATAGATATGGAAAAGAAATTAAAAAATTTCCAAATTAAACAATTTTGAACAAGCTAACAAATGTAGTAAAATGGATGGCATGGAAAATTAGACATCAAATACAGAATAGGAAAATAAACTTAATAGTAAAATGAAGGAAAACAATATACCAAATCCAGAAAAGATATACTACTTCAATTTACAAAATATTATAAAGATTTATATTCACAAAAAAGAGAAAGAAACGGGTATTAACTGGAATATAAATAAATCCATTTACTTCAAGATTAAATATGAAATAGAAAGATCTACTAAATCAAGAAATAATTATTGAAGAAATTCAGAAGAGTATACAGAAATCTAAAATGACTACATCTCCAGGGCCAGATGGAATAACTAATGAATTTTATAAAATCTTGACAGACCAAATTGCCCCAAAGCTAATTCAAATCATAAATGAAATAAAAAATACAAAAAAAGATTTCCAGAATCTTAAGCAGGAAGCAAACACATTGTAATACTCAAAGAATAAGCTATGACCTTTACCAATGTTAAAAACTATCATCCCATTTCTTTGCTTAATTAAGCGATTATAAGATTTTTTTTGCAGCCACTTCTACGGATTTTAAAAATAATATTAAACAAAATAATTTGTAAAGAAATAAAACGGCTTTTTACCAACAGACATCTAAGAAATAATATAAGAACAAGTTTACAAATATGATTGAACTTCTACATAAAAGAATTAACCAACAGGCATTGCTGATTTTTATAGATCTAGAAAAGGCATTCGACAACCTTGGAGATTTATGAAAGAAACATTAATAGAAATAAATAGAGAAAAATTTCAATGTTGGATTAATGCAATATACCAAAAACAAATGGCAAAAATAAAAATAAACAGAGAATTATCTAAATATTTTGATATACACAACAAAATTAAATCTATCATTAATGGGGAAACAAACAACAAAATCAAGATTAGTAATGAAAATTAAGAAAGATTTGAGACTGATAATTGATACAGATGAGGTCTGGGATGTGATAGATAATTATTAAACAAAACTAGCGGGGCCCGGCCATGCGTTGCTGTGGCAATTGTCCTTCTCATCACAGTCTGCAACCCACACAGATGTCCATGCAGGTCCAATGATCCCCAGCATAGCCTTTTGGGGTGGTCAAATAGAATCCCTCTTTCCCTTTTCAATTCACATTGTTATATGGTGCTGTCTTGTTTTTTTAGTATAAGGTAACCCTTCCCATTCCACAACGGAACTGTCCAGAGTGCGAATCCCGCTGTCCATGAGGCTGGTTGACACGCACAGTCCTGGCTTGGGTAAGGCAGAACAGGGGCAAGCATGCTATCCCAGTCAGGCAGCAGAGGCAGGGTGGTGAGGCATTCAAATCAAGACCAGCTCCCTGGGTTCTTAAAGGGCCATGCGCAAAAGAAGCAGAGCCAGTAGTGTTGGTTCGCCTCCACCCTGCGGATTTTCTTAGAAGAAAAAGGCAAACTCCAGCTTGTTTTTAGTAAAAGAGAGCGGTGGCGAATATGGGTGAGGAAGTGAGGAAGTGGTGGTTGGATGTGAGGGAGGGCAGAGTGAGGTTTGTGAGGATGAGCTGGATGTGTATGAGAGTATTGTGTGGTAGCAGTGGGTAAGGCACAGAGAGTGAAAGTTACCTGCGTGTGAGGGGGGGAAACCCCACCTGAAGTCTCACATGGCAAAGTGTGTATGTGTTTCACTTCCACTCGTATTACCTAACAGTATTACCTATTTACTGTTTTAACTGCTCATCTCTGCCCATCTGCATGAACAGTCTAAGCCCTCATACCAACCCCTCAGGGCAGATAGACAGGCTGCATGAACATTCTAAGGGTGACACTTAGGCCCTTTCCACACGGGCATTGTATGGCGCCCTGGGGACGGCAAAAACGCCGTCCCCAGGGAGCCATTTGCACAGGGGGCGCAGCTGCTGCGCAGCCGCGCCGCCCTCGCGCCGCCCGACCGGCGCCAAGCCGGCGTTTCCAGAGTGCGCTTGGAAGCGCACTTTCCTGGAAACGCCGGCTGGGAGCCGCTGCCGTGCGAACGGCAGCAGCTTCCAGGCACTTCCCCCCCACTCCCTCCCTTCACTTACCTTGTCCCCGGCCCTCCGGCGCGTCGCCGAGGCCTGGGGACATGCCCCCCTGCCCTGCGACGCTGCAGCAGGCGCGCAGGGCAGGGGAGGCGTGTCCCCAGGCCCCGGCGACGCGCCGGAGGGCCAGAGACCAGGTAAGTCCACCGGGCGACGGCGCCCAGCGGCGCCGTCTTCCCGGTTCTTTCTGGGACCGTCCATGCGGACGGTCCCAGCGGCGTCGGGTCGGCGTCAAATACGCCGACCCGGCCGCTTCCGCCTCCGTGCGGAAGCGGCCTCTAACACAGCCAGCTTCATGGCCTGGTGAACGAGGAAAAAGATGTTTTGCCTGGCTCAGGTATGGACCTTCTACGATTTGAAGGTCCAATTACTTGCCCGCAACAGGGAGGATTGTCATGTGAAAATTTGGGGGCGATCCATCCAGCCGTTTTGGCGTTAGGGCATCAGTAACAAAAACACTGTTAGCTTTTTATATATAGAGAGAGATTATATAGTAAGGACCCTATATCAGTAGCATCAGTGAATCAATACCTGAAACTACAAAGGATAAAACAAATAAAAGAGGAACACAAAGGGTTGCTGAATGGTAAAATCACTACAGACTAAATTCAACAGGTGATTAAAAGAGCAAAACACCAAACACCAGGGTCAGATGGTGTAACTGCATTATAAGACCTTCACTTCGGAACTGAATATGCATTTGACGACATTATTTAACAAGATACTTATAGGTCAGACTATGCCCAAATTGTGGAATAGAGTGATCATTACATTCATTCCGAAGAAAGACAAAGATGTTTTTGACCCAAAGGATTTTAGACCTATATCATTTTTGAACACTGATGACAAACTATTTGCAAGTATTCTTGCTGAAAGACTGAAGGAGACACTCGGTGACTACATAGAGGAAGATCAAGGGGGGTTTCTCCCAAAACGTCAGATTGCTCACAATGTGAGGTCAGTATTGAACGTAATAGAAATGGAGAGAGTCTGTTCGGTCAATAAAACTGCATTATTATTCATTGATGCAGAAAAGGCATTTGATCAAGTGAACAGTCTTCTTACTTAAAACCTTGGAATACATGGGCATAACAGGAGTTTTTCATGAGGCTATTCAAAATATATACAAGACTCAGGTTGCTGAAGTATGTGTAAATAACAATTATATGAAACGTTTCAGCATAGAAAAAGGAACAAGACAGGGTTGCCCACTCTTGCCTTTACTATTGATTGCTACATTGGAAATATTGTTATGCATCAGAAGGAAGGATGAAACAATTCAAGGAGTCATATCTGAAAGTAAAGAACATAAAATCAGAGCTTATGCAGATGACATAGCAATAGTTCAAAGATATGGGATGGTTGCGGGTTTACACATTAATGAGCAAAAGACTAAAATTTTGACAATAAATACATGTAAGCCAGAAAATGAAGAGACAGAGCTTGACGTAGGAAAACTAGTTGTGAGGAAAATAAACTATCTGGGAGTGAACTTGGAAAAACGTAATGAAAAACTGATTCAGAACAACTATGTGAAAGTTTGGAATGAAATCAGGAAAAGTTAGGATAAATGGGGTAAAATGAACTTCTCCCTTTATGGGAGATTACCATTGTTCAAAATGATGACATTGCATCTAATAGATTAAAAAAAGAGGGGGTTACAGTCATGACTTGACTGCACTGATGTGGGTGAGAGAATGGGTGCAACTCTTTACTTTCTCTCTAATGTTATAAAATGGAGAAAGGGTGGTATTATTACCTGTGGCCAAGCATTGGCAAATCAAAGTCAAACATTTCAGACTTTAATAAACATTAAATAAGAAAAGAGATACACAAAATATGGATGAAATACAGAAGAATTTTTTTACACTAAAATACCACTGTGGATCTCTAGAATGGAGGGGGATCAATTAAAAGATAATAACAAAAGGTCGAGTTGGCCGAGATATAAAGAACTGATAGAAATAATAGGAGGAGAAAGATCTTGAGGAGGATATGATTTGAGGTAAAGTGATAATTATCAAAAGATTAATAATTTTATGCACTGTGATTTGATTAATTGAGGGATCTCAACTACATGGAGGGAGTTCAATAGGTTATTGCTGATGGATAATATGAAAATAATCAGCAAGTTCTTTACATTTTTATTGGAACGGAAGACGGAACAGGGGATAGTAAAACCAGCCATGGTATCACGGGCACAAGATTGTGAAGGGGAAATACACTGGAGAAACAGTCAAAATACTGGGTGAGTGTATATAAATATACTCCAAATACAAATCTCTGGGAAAATAATCTCAAATTATTTTATAGAAGCTATTTAACACCACAGATATTGTCCAAAATAAATAAGAATAACTCATCAGTATGTTGGAAGTGCAAAAAAGAAGGAGGTACGTTTTTTCATGTTTGGTGGAAGTGTGACTTAAGAAATTTTGGGTTATGATTCATTCACAGATCTTGAAAATTTTTGAAATTCAATTTCTGCTTCAATCCATAGATTATCTACTAGGTCCAGTTATCTCCCAAAACACTGAGATACAGAGGCAGGCACATTTGTTCTTTCACCTGATGGCTGCAGCTAGAATAGTTCTTGCCACATTATGGAAGAAGGAAAAAATGAATGGATAGATAAGGTCAATCAACTTTATACAATGAATTATATGGCACATAAGATATGAAATCAAACCTATTAGATGTATAAACATAATTGGTCACTTTGGCAGAAATACACTGGCACAAACTGAACTGCGACTTCTTTTCCAAGGCTTGTACTTGTTATACTATAGTGAAATGGATGGAAGGGTGAAAGTAAAAACCAAAAGGAGTAAAGGGGGTGGGGGGAGGAGATAATTAATAGTTGTAAATCTCTGTTTCAAGAATTCACAAATGTCCATAGATAAGATGATATCAAAAGGAGAGGAGATTGTAGGGATGGTCTTAAGTACTGAACTATATTAGTACTGGTAAGGGAGTATATGTGATAACTTATGTTAAACTTTGAAAATATAATACATGCTTGCAATTGTTATGGTGAATGATTGGTTAAATGAAGTATAATTGCATCGAATGTGATGTGTATATTACACATGGCTTTGTAAAAAGAAAAAGAAAAAAAGGAATCTATTTTGTCTTACAGACTGGTATTCCCAGCAGCAGTGAACACAAGGAAATAGTTCCCTTTTTAGCCAAGAGCTTGCAGGACCCCTTCCGGTTGAAAAGAGGGCCCCACTAGAGACAGCCAAAGGTATTTTAGGAGCTGAGGGAAGACGGGTTAAGTTCTGCAGTCTCTGCAGGAAATGAAGTTGGTTTAGTTGTTGCTGCAAACCGGTTGTCCCCCCTGTTCACATCTGACCGGAGAGTTTATTGCAGAGGCGTAGCAAGGGGGGGAAGTGCCCGGTGCACTGGTGCCCTGTCTCGCCCCAGAACGCCCCTGGAACTCCCCCACCATGCCCTCGCCACGCCCCTGAAGCACCCTCACCACACCCCCACAGGGGCGTGTGCCCGGTGCGTCGCGCAACTCTCCTCCCCCTTGAAGCTACGCCTCTGGGTTGTTGGTTAGAAGAGGCAGGTTGGAAGAATGTTGGGAAGGGGACGGGTTTTGACGGAAAGAGTGATGTGCTATTGAAATCATTTGGATGCTGCCTCTCCACCAAATCAGGGTCTGCTAGGCAAGACACATTAAAAAAGACTCAAACTTCTGAACAGTGAAAAACAACCATTCAAAAGATGGAATAATTCCATTCTAAACACACCCATCAACACCTTGGGAGAGGGCCAGTCAGTGTTCTCAGAGACAGTATGACATGTGAGACTAAACAGTCTTCCCATGGTGGCCAAAGATATGATAGAAGGAGACGTGTGACTCTCTCTGGGAAGGGAGTTCCAAAGTGTTGGTGCCACAACTGGAAAAAAAAAACAGGTCTTGAGTTGCCCCCGTTTTGCTTTAGGGGCCACTGGCAGCCAGACCTTGCCCTCCAAAGATGACCAGAGGGTCTGAGTACGGGGAGGTTTGTGTGGGCCAAAGAGTACATGAAAGTGGGGCGGCATGTTCCTTTCTGACATAGGGCCCTGTGGCCATCTGGGCCGTCAGTCAGTTGTTAGACTGCAGGCTAAGTGAACTGTTCTGGATAGCTTTGTGTAGAGTGATAGTTTGGAGTTTATTGTTAGTAGGTTGTTAGTAGATCCCCTCCGTTGCATGCCACCCCTCCCTCCCTCCTCTTCCCTTGCATGCCGCCCCTTACTCACTTCCTTCCATTCGTTTAATAGTTTTAGTAGTTTAGTTGATAGGTTGAGTGTGTTTAATAGTTTTAGTAGTTTTGTTGATAGGCTGGGTTGGTTATTTTTTCCTAGTTTTAGTAGTTTAGTTGATAGGTTAGGTTTGTTCTTCTTTCACAGTTTTAATAGTTTGTTGGTTTGTTATTTTAAATTATTTGTAGTAATTTTTAAATTAGTTTTTAATTATTTGTATTAGAGAGCAGTTAGTTTATATTTATAGGTATAGTTGGGTCTTTTATTAGTTTTTTAAAAAGTTTGTTTGTTTTCCTATGGAGGGAGAGCTGCCTGAACCTGATCAACATCTGAGCAAGGTGCAGAGGCTGTCATTCCAGGAGAGCGCCCTCCAGGACACCTTGCTCCTTAGAAGAAGGTGGGTCAGGGAGGCAGGCTTCATACTGATCTATGCTTCCATGTTCAAGGCGCAGCCATGCCTGGAAGAAGACTACCTGAAAGGGGACGTGGCCGACCTCCTCTACGATCTGCAGATGGGCAGACAACTTCCACCGGCAATCAAGGTCCTCGTCCAAAGGACAGAATGCCTTTGAAGTCTGGAGACACCTCTTGAAAGGAGCTAAGCCCCCTGCGGAAGTTCGCACTGGAACGTTCGTGACTTGCAAGATTCCAAGTGCAGAATGCTGCCCTCATTCAACATCCTGGAGGAAGACACGCTGGACCACCTGGTTGTGCATCCGGCCGTCTCCTTGGCTGATCTTGAAGAAGGTGTTTTCACATGAGCCAGCTGCCACGCATTGTTCTCCACTGGCGGGGGCACAGTGCAAAGGTCAGCACTCTGTTTTGGGAGAAGGACCCAAGCGACCCTGGAGGGAGAGTCGTTTCCTGCTCCTCTCTGTGGCTGAGGTGTTCTGGGACCACTTCAGCAAGGAGCAGAGGCTCTTCTTCCAAGAGGTGGCCTCCTGGACACCTGGCGCCTGTGCAGGCAGTGGATGAGGGAGGGAGACCTCCGCTTGGTCTATGTCATCCTGGGTCAGGTGCGGGCACCTCTGGAGAAGGAGCCTTCAACACCTACGGGCCCTGTTTGCTTGGGGGAGAGGGCAAGTAACCCCTGATGATGATGATGCGGAGGAAGAGTCTCGGCAGTGGCCTGCAGCACCATCCAAAGGGGCCGGCGGCGGCTTTGTTGCTGCCTATCTGCGCGGCAAAAATCAGGACCAGAAGCAGTACTGAGCTCTCCTCAAAGACATCAAAACTGCCTGCAACAGTGCACACAGAGAGAACATGAAACATTTCATGAGGACTCCTGCCACCTTTGCCAGGTGCAGGCAGTTATAAAATCTTTGACGGCCAACCACGATGACCTTAGTCTATTCCCCCAAGGGTTCACGAACCAATTTTTCCCCCCGGAGGAAGAGCAATGAGCATTCCTCGAAAATAAACGGTCTGGCATTCGTTCCTGAGTCTGAGCATTCATTGGGAAAGAATGACAACATCTATAAAAGTCTACCGTGGTTTGCAGCGGCCTCGTGGTGGGGAGCGGGGCGGGTGCCGTGCAGGGGTGGGGTGGGGTGGGAGGGAGGGAGGGAGGGAGGAAGGAAGGGAATTAGTGGGTGGACGGAGGGGCTTCAAGGAAGAAGGGGCCGTAATCACACCAGAATTATCGCTGGGAATCCAGAGGCATTTACAGGCAGCAACAGAGAATCCACATGATAATTTCCCCCACATTTTCTGAGCCTGAGCCCCCCATGGCTGCCTTTCCCCTCGACACAGCATACCCAGGCTATTTCACCACACTCTTTTTGAAACGGTTGGACTAAACCAGGTGTGGGAAAGATCACAACAAAGTGGGTGAAAATCTGGAAAGTGGCCAATCGGAAGCCATTGTTGTAGGGCGGCTCCAAAATGAAACCCACTCTAGTGTAGATACAAAACACAAGCAAAGCCTTAGTGTGGATGCAGCCCAGCTCTCTGCTACTGGATTGAGACATCCCCCCCCCCCAAAAAAGAACATGTAATTTTAAAAGAAATTTTAAATAAACATATATTAAGCAGTGTCCGCTATTTTCAAACAACCAGTATCGCTGGCCTGCATGTGGAGAGGATCCATTAGCCTCCCTCGGAGGTCGGGCGAATCCTCGAATCTGTTTGGAAGCTCCACAAACAGAAGCCACTTTGCAAGGCGGAGGAAAACGCCCCTCTTTTCCCCATGTTTCTCCCTCCCTCTTCTCCCTTCCCCCCCCCCAGTTCCGACAGCAGGCCCTCCACACGGTGAGCAGGATGCTGCGCTACCTGAGCCCCAGTCAGCAGGTAAGCCCCTCAGCACCCCACCCGTGCCTCCCAAAGAGACCCAAGGCCATGCCAGTTCCCTTGGAGGAGGGTTCCCTTCCACTTGACTTTGGAGTTGTGCAACCTTCAAGGGGAGCAGAAGGCACCATCCTCCAGTGAGGGTCTGCTGGGTGGACCACCATGCTGGAGGGAGGGAGCTTGAAGCGGAGGGAGTTTTTGGACCCCGAGTCCTGGCCCCTCCGGTGAAGAAAGAGGCATTGCTGACCTTTGGGCACAAGGCCTCCCTCTGAGGGATGCTCTCTCCTACCAGCATTCCGGGCAGAGCACAGAGCACATGGGGGCTGGGAGGGGAGTTGAGCTGGGGACCCAGACCGCCCGGGGGCCAGGAGGGGTTTGAGTCCTGCTATTGCTCTGAGCCCCCGTTGGGACTGGGGACAGGCCCTTCTCAAGGCGAGAGGGTCTTCCCATGGATATTGGTGGAAACGTTGACACTCACCTGCCCTGACCCCTCCACTGACAGCCTGATTCTTCCCCATTCCAGAGAAGAAACCCCTTGCCTTTTTGAGGGCTGTGATCAGCCTGAGCAACGCACAACAGAGGAGAGGCCAAAGACCAGGTGGCCACAAAAACCAAAGTGAGTGATGCAAAGGATACCTTCCCACAAGGTGGGGGATCCTAGGGGTGTGGCGGGGGGGGGGTGGATTAAAGGTGGGGGCAAGGAGGCTCTTGGCAGCACCTTGGGGATGGACCCCCACCCTCCCCGGGATCTTAGCCTGGCACATTGTCTGGACTGGAAGGGCCTGGATTTCCCAGCCTCCTGATGGGATTTCATCCCCTGCTTGAATTTCTGGCATCAGTTTTCTGGCTGTTTCCCCCTGGGGGGTTCATCGGGTGGTGCTTTGGGTGGAAGAGGGGCTGAGTGCCCTTCTCTTCCTGTTTTCTTGGCAATTCATGGAGAAGGGTGGGTGAAGATTTTTCCTTTCCAAAAGAGACATTTCAGGGCAGAGGATCTATGTGCAGTTCCGGGGGTGGGGGGCAAAGAGCACGAGCCCTCACTAGTGGGAAGGAGAGAGTGGGGCAAGGGAGGGGAGTAGGGTGGAGCACTCCTTCTAGAGTCACGGGGGTACTGACTGCCACCCTTTCCTCCTTTGTCTCACGCAGGACATCGTGGCCAGCTCCTTTTTTGCCCCCACGGCAGCCTCAGGTAGCCATGGCAGCCTTTCAGATGATGCCTGAGGGAGGGGATGTTTGAGCCAGTGGGAGGAGGGTGGGAAAGTGAGCAGTGCGTGCAGAGAAAGGAGCATAAAGGTCCATCCCAAGATATCCCTCAGTCTCTGGGAAGAAGCGGCTGCCCCATTGGCTCCCTCAAGGAACCCTGGGGCCCAAGTGCAGATTTGTCTCTCCTCCACCCTAGCAAAGGCCAAGACTCCCTGGACTACTTTGCCTGAGCACCCCTCAGCCCTCTTCTTTGTCCCTCCTGGCTGGGATGTCTGGGGGCTTGTTGCTGCTCCCTGCCAGTCACCATGGCTTTGGCAAAGCTTTGGCATGTTTGCATACCTGGGGCAGCTCCCCGTCTCTCCTGCACACAACACACCACAGAGGCCAATTGTTTTCCCTCCATCCTGCCAGCCGCTTCCAGCTGAACTCCGGCCTGGAGGACAGCATCCTGTCATTGGCAAAATGGGGGTGGGGGTGGGGGTGGGTATTGACATTTTAATGTCAGACGCCGGGAAGTTGTATGTAATGTTGTATTTATTGGGGTTTTAGTGATTTTAGGACTCATGGAGCCTATTATTTATTTATAATTTTATTCTATTTGTGCTCTATTTGTCTGCTTACTTTGTTGTTCAGAGCCGCTTGGGGAAGGGCGATATATAAATTTGACAATAAATAAATAAAACAGGCTGTGGTCACCTGGGCCCCCAAGCCAGGGTATGCTCCCTTCATCCCACCTTTTCAACAACCTGGGACAGACGCCTGCCAGTCCCACTGTGCCTGGGACCAAATTTGCTCAGGCCTTGGCAGAGACAGTTTCAAGAAAGATTTCACAAGAATTGGACCCTTGCAGCGTTGGCTGAGGAAGGGGGAATGGGGATTCTTTGAAAACTTGCCCATCTTCGAAAGCAGTTTTGTTCAGGGAAGCAGCTGGAATAAGGAAGAGACTTTGGCTGTTTCCGCCCGGGCGGAATACAGCGCCCCAGGGACGGTAAATACTGCGTCCCTGGGGAGGGGTTCGCACGGGCTCGCCACCCCCAAGCAGCATGAAGATGCTGCTTCCGAACCTCGCACCCCTGCATGCACTCCGCACAGCACCCGTGCGGGGCCTTACTGAGACAGAGACGTCTTGAAGAAAGGAATCAGACTCTCTGCAGGAGTTGGGGCTCAAAAGAAGAAGAAGAAGAGTTTGGATTTATATCCCCCCTTTCTCTCCTGCAGGAGACTCAAAGGGGCTGACAATCTCCTTGCCCTTCCCCTCTCACAACAAACACCCTATGAGGTGGGTGGGGCTGAGAGAGCTCCAAGAAGCTGTGACTAGCCCAAGGTCACTCAGCTGGCGTGTGTGGGAGTGCACAGGCTAATCTGAATTCCCCAGATAAGCCTCCACAGCTCAGGCGGCAGAGCTGGGAATCAAACCCGGTTCCTCCAGATTAGATACACGAGCTCTTAACCTCCTACGCCACTGCTGCTCCAAGGTCTCCTGGGAAGTGTAGTTCCTACCAGGCTGCTTTTAAAGGCTCCTTTTAAACTAAGGTAGTTCCCACCAGGGTGCTTTTAAACTAAGGTAAGTGGGTGGGGCATAGGGGGAGAGGGGGCACAGGGGGCGGGAGCGAGCGCCATTTTGCCTTGGGTGCCATTCCCCCCCTTACACCTCTGCTGGGGATTGACTATTCACCTCGGGGTAATTTAACAACAGGCCACTGGCACTCAGTGGGATCCTACTCAACCACATGATGGCAAAGTAAAATGTGACCTAAGAAGGTCAGTCTGTCTACTGCTTTCACAACAAATTCAGACAGCATCCTCAGAACAGCACACCGCTGGAAGCAAGAGAAGCAGGACTCACATACAGTTCCTGGAATGCTGCCACCATGACTGTTTTACCATTATTAGGTTTTAGTGGTAATTATCACATCTGTGAAAAATGACAAAGGGATGTTTCATCCTGTATAGAAATTAAGAAGTATCTTTTTTCCCAAGCACTGAGATTAATATCATTTATTTATTATTATTATTTATTAAATTTAGTATACCGCCCTATCCCCGAAGGGCTCAGGGCGGTGTACAGATAAAACATCAGCTAAAAACATACATATAATTAAAACAACAGTCATATCTTAAAACATCGCCCGCGCCCTTACGAACCCTCCTAATACGAAATAATGGGTCCTGGTGGTATTAGGGCTCAACCTCTATCAACCTCTAAAAGCACCCTTAGGGCTCAACTAGACAATACATGGGACATAAGGATGTTTGGGAGTCCACATAGAGAGTCAAACATGGCAGAGTAGGGATTCAAACTTTCTAGTCTGGGAAGGTAGGGAATTGCCCACCTCGGCATCCCTCCCACAGCCAGGGGTGTGCCGTCCAGGGGGACGTATGGGGTCAAATGTCCCTGGGCTATGGCCATTTAGTCATGTGGGGGGGCGGAAAATCACCCCCACACTCCTCCTCACCCCCCCCCCCCGGGATTATACCAGAGCTCCCGAGTATGGGAGGGCCCGGCCGGCACTTTCTGCAGCCATCTTGCTTCCTCCCTGCAGTGCATGGCCCTTCAAAACATGGCCCCTCAAGCTCTGGTCCATTTCCTGGTGGTCCCTGGTGGCCCATCCCCCGCCTCAGCAGCATGGCCCACAGCAATGCCTAGGTGAGCGTCAGGGGAGCTGGGGTCAAAGGAGGGGTCCCGCCTAGGCAGGCCCCCAGCCACCCCTGTGGTTCCCAGGGGCAGAAGGGGCGCTCTTCTGCTGGGCAGCTCCCGTGGCTTTTGCACCAGCCCCACCTCAGAGTTGGGCAAGAAATGCCTCCTGAAGGCCCCTCTGGAGAATGGAGAAGTTACTGGACGTCTGAACAAAATGGGCCTTTGCAAGTTCAACTTCAGTGCAAACAATATGGGGCTTGTTTTTGACCCACTCTGAGATTACTTCAGTTGCACCCCTCCCCAAATCCCTAGATCCATGGGGGAGGGGGATGCCAAGGTGGGCAATTTCCTACCTTCCCCCCAACCTGGGAGGATGGGATTGCAGCTGGGGGTGGGGTCGGGCAAGACACCCAGCCCTCCAACCACTGGAAAGCACACCCAGTCACAGTTCTCTTTCAGTCTCACTCTCACTCTGGTTTCTACACATAATTTCTGTTCATTCAAAAATTGCAAACTGCAATTCCAGGTGCAATTCCGGCCGGGAAAAGGAGGATCCTTCCCTGTAGCATCATCCGATGCTGGGTTACCCCAAACCATGCCCATCAGGGTGAAAAGGCATGTCCCATCCTTGCCCCAGCCAAATAAATTAGTTTTTCTTTTTTTAAAAAAAAAGTTTTAAAATACGGATTGTTGCAACCTCAATGCATCTAGTGCAGTGTTTCCCAACCTTTTCGAGGTCAGGGTACCCTTGACCTCACTCTTCATATCTCACGGTACCCCTGCCACCACCCTCTACCTTCCCCTCCCATTGCCCCTGCTTGCCTCACACCCCACCTTCCCCTCCCAGGGTGAAGGGAAGCACTGGGGGGTGGGGTGGCTGCTGACCTTGTGGCAGGCCCTGCCCCATGGGCCAGCTCCATGTCCTTGCTGGCGCCGGTGGGAGACACCACAAAAATGAGGGGGGAGGGGCGGTAGTGTTGCCACGGTACCCCTGGGACATGCTCACGGCACCCCAGGGTACCACGGTACCCTGGTTGAGAATGGCTGATCTAGTGAATCGCAGAGTGAACTGTATCACCAAAACTGAAGTCTCTGCCCCGAGGGACTTACAGTCTCAATTTAGACAGTGGGAGAGACAGCAGAAGAAGGAGTAGAAGGAAAGTTCACGCACAAGACGGTGCTGAGTGCCACACTGGCCTGAGCAATATGGCACTTTGGGATCTGGGATTGCTGCCTGTTTTGTTATGTGTTGTGCTGTGCTGTTTTGTTGCATGGTTTGCATAATCTGAGTTCATGAGACAAGGACACAAGCCAGCAACCAAAAAGGTCTCCCATATAGCAGGAAGGGCAGGAACGTCAGACTCGGCAGTCGATCCCCCACCCTCTGCCCTCCACTTTGGCAAAGGCTAAATTTATCAGTGTTGTGTTCGAAGCGGGTGAGGCTGCCGGTGTCCCGCTCTGTTTTCTCAGGTTGAAAGTCAGAGTGGAGGCAGGGGAGGGAAATGACTCTTCGGTACTTTGAACCATTTTTGTAGCCTTAATGAAATATCCGTGCTAGAGCCCAGAAAGGGAAGAGCGACCTATTAAATCAACCAAATAAATAAATGATCACAGCAGTGGATGCTTTTGGTGGGGACTGCCTGTTTTGGACGTGCTTAGAACTTCTCAGGAGTGGGGGAGGAAAACTCCCAAGCAAGGGACGGGGCGTACAGCCCAGGAGGACATATGAGATCAAATGTCCCCAGACTGCAGCCATTTAGTCACATGGGAGACATAAAATTGCCCCTACACCCCTCCTCCTTCCCCCCGGGCCCATACACTAACTTCAAAATAACGTTGTTTGGTCACGGTGGGGGAGGGCAGCCGCCCATATGGGACCGGGTGGCGGAAAACTCAGATTTTGCACTGGGCTACATTTCCCCTAGATCCACCTCTGGTCAGGGCTGTTCGACATGCCGGGAGTGCTTTGATTGTGTGTTCCTGCATGGCAGGTGGCTGGACTTGATGGCCCAACTCTTATGATTCTTCACTTGTTTTTCTGCAGTGGCTTTCCAGATCTGTATTGCTAGTCCCGTGGCATTGTTTCCAGATCTGTATTGCTAGTCCCGTGGAATGCACTACCTTGGAGTGTGGTGGAGTCTCCTTTTTTTGAGGTTTTTAAACAGAGGCTGGATGAACATATGCCGGGAGTGCTTTCATTGTGTGTTCCTGCATGGCAGGTGGATTGGACTTGATGGCCCAACTCTTACGATTCTTCACTTGTTTTTCTGCATTGGCTTCCCAGATCTGTATTGCTAGTCCCGTGGCATTGTTTACTGCAAGCCTCTGCAATCGCCAGGGGTCAGTGTGGCCCATTTCCAGGTGGGGCCTGGGCATTTCCTGGGATTACAACTGCTCTCCAGACTACAGAGAGCAGCTCCCCTGGAGAAAACGACTGCTTTGGAGGGTGAGTAGTAATATGGAGCTGCTTTCATAGTTATTAACGGTTAAGGCAAGACATAGACATTTTCAATTGGTAAAAACTTAATGCACAGTTAAGGTTTTTAAATGATCTGTTGTTCAATAAACTGAAAAGATCGTTCCCTTTTGGTGTTTGTATAAAGCCTCCAGGGCAGTCTAACTTGTCAAACATTTTGTGCTGAAGCATGAATCATTCCCTGGCTGAGCAACATTACAGCAGGGAGCTGGATTCCTTCCCTGAATTCAAGGATTTTCTGAGCACTCCAGGCACTTTTGACAAACCACTGAGTTAGGTTTGTTCCTCCCCTCCAAGAAATAAGGGCATGAATTATACATCCGAGCTATTGTTCTGCGGCCCTGAGAAATAAGGGAAGGGTGTCAGCTGAGAAAGTGGGTCTGAGTCTCATGAGCATAGTAAATTCTCCAGCTTCAAGTCCTCTTTTCCTCTCATATTTTGACTGTGGAACCTATGAAATAAGTCTGTTAGAGTCTTCACCTCATGGGAAAGGTGGGGCCATAATGGTGTGTGTTGGTGTAGGCGCAAAAGAAAGAAAGAAAGAAAGAAAGAAAGAAAGAAAGAAAGAAAGAAAGAAAGAAAGAAAGAAAGAAAGAAAGAAAGAAAGAAAGAAAGAAAGAAAGAAAGAAAGGAAAAAGAAAG
Source organism: Sphaerodactylus townsendi (assembly GCF_021028975.2). Taxonomy (NCBI): domain Eukaryota; kingdom Metazoa; phylum Chordata; class Lepidosauria; order Squamata; family Sphaerodactylidae; genus Sphaerodactylus; species Sphaerodactylus townsendi. The sequence goes on along the minus strand of NC_059429.1, from coordinate 138,350,739 downwards.
GAAAAAGAAAGGAAAAAGAAAGTAGAAAGAAAGAAAAGAGAAAGTAGAGAAAGAGAAAGAGAAAGAGAAAGAGGAAAGGGTTTTGGATTCAACAAGAAAGTTTATGTCTTCTTTCCCTCCATTATTTTTCCTATAATGGAGAGATGGCAACCATAATGCTGCTGACCAAAGAAATCATGCAGGCCTTAAACCTATTCTTTTACTGCTGCTAGCTTAGCCTAATAGCTCCAAAAATGCCCCTTTGTTCACAGTTATACAAAATGTGCAAGCTAAACTGTTTTCAAGATCCCGTTGTACCCAAAAGATACCTTAAAGTTGCCCTTTGTTTTCCTGAGACAATAGGAAGGCCTATGAGAAAGTTCAGGCTCTTTGTCTAAAACATAGGGCAACTAGAAACATTAATGATAAGCAGAAACAAGGGTTTTTGATTCATATAACGTCAAAGAGTGAAATGCTGACATCTTCCAATGGGGATTTTGGACAACCCCAAAGGGCTGTGGGAACAGGGAAAATCTCCACCTTTTGTATGATTGATTGATGATGTGGGCATTTTGGGGTGTATTCTTTGCTGCCATTTTGATATAGCTTGTCATTAATACTATAAAAGTGAGAACACACCGCCATTTTAGTGTGGCTCCCCTGATATTGTCTTGCCCGCAGTTGGCCGAATAAAGATCTCTCTGATTTTATTCTGTATCGGCTTGAGCTTCTTTGAGCTTCTTTAGTTTAATTCGTTACTCCGTTGTAACATTGGCAATGACATCAGAGTGATTGCCATATGTATTTCTACAAAACCTGTGGATTTTGATTGAAATGTCGCTTCTGTCATTAGCTTGAGGTCTCTCGGGACTGCAGTCTAAAACGCTGCGTGCTTTTCTTTGCTTGGCTACTTTCCGTCTGGGAAAGCGCTACGTTTGCTTCGTGGCCCAAACTTTTCCCCTTTTTACAAGAAAACTCTCTAGCAGCTATGTCAGCCTTGGACGTTTCCCTATTTTGACAGCAACCTTTTCCTAGACTCTCTGTGGCAGATGGTCTACTTTCATTTATGCAAAAGTCAGAAAAACTTGGCACGCGAGAGGCTTTTCGAAGTGAAACTTTAAAATAGTTTCGTTCGTTTCCTTGAGCAGAATGTAAAGGTCAGATTAATGAAGTGTCATCACATGAATGCGGTTTGTAACTGAACGTCAGGAATAAGGAACTTATGATTCTGCACAAAAGGTATTTTGTACTGCAAAGTGGGTCTGAGGTAGTTCATGGAAAAGGGCTGATGCTTTTATTAAGTGCTGGGATCGGTTTCTCCTGGCAGTCGCTGCTTTGTTTCATAAACACAAGCTGCTTCCAACAGCAGTTGTTTAGCTGGAGGAGTTAGGGACATATAAAAGTTCCCCAGTTTTCCTCTTCAAACTGGGAATTATTTCCTGCTAAAGGCTCAGGGATCATCACCCTAAGCGTTTCCTTTTTAACTGGCATGGATCCTTTCTGATCCTAAGCCAAAACGTGCTCATCTCTACATCCTCTGCAGTTTGCAGCAAACTCCTCGTCTCCATCCCTGTTTCTTAACAGCTCTCCTTTAACAGCCCATTCCCAACTGTCCATTTTCTAACTGCCAGCTTTTGAATTTGATTCGAATCCGCTGTCAATCAAGGGCTCAGAATGCAGCTGTCCGTCAAACCTTGACACTTTGCATGGATTCTGAATCCCCCAGAGCAGTGATGGCGAACCTTTTTGAAACCGAGTGCCCAAATTCCAACCCAAAACCCACTTATTAATTGCAAAATTGTGGTGTGGACAAATACTTAATTAGCAAAGCAATAACGAGGCAGAGACCAGTTGCTTTACTGAAATAAAGTTTACTTACTACAGGGAAGGAAAACTTGGAAGAAAAACAATAGACATCTTTCTTACTACCGTGTTTCCCTGAATATAAGACAGTGTCTTATATTAATTTTTGCTCCCAAAGATGTGCTATGTCTTATTTTCAGGGGATGTCTTATTTTTCCTGTGTTCTGTTCGTCGGGCATGCTTCCAAACAAAAACTTTGCTACGTCTTACTTTCGGGGGATGCCTTATATTTCGCACTTCAGCAAAACCTCTACTGTGTCTTATTTTTCGGGGATGTATTAGGGGAAACAGGGTAGCTAGCACCAACAGCCAGCTTGCTGCTTAGACTATTACATGGCTACTAAGCTATGGATAGACAGAACTGAACTGAACACGTGCAGAGTGCAACACAAAGAAGATATATCTAAAGCCTACATGCAGACCTGCATGTAGCCCACCCAACCAATAGGTATCAATTACCTGGTCACTGACTTCTGACCTCACTAACTAATTAGCATGCAACAATTAACTCCTTCATTACTGGATTGTGTTACTGGCACTTGCCAAATCCCATCAAAAATGCCAACGTGGCAATTTAATCTGAATACTGGGGTTTTGGTCCTGCATACACCCACCGCTCTGCCCTGCGCTGCTCCAGTGCCTCCACCCCACCCGCTCGAGCAGGGGCCAGCCTGCTCTAGCCTCCAGCAAGTCCCGTGCGCACTGCTCTGCGCCTCTCTAGCATCTCTGCCTCCTCTGCCTCTGCCCCCCTCGGGCAGCAGCCATCCGGAGCACAGGCACCAGGCCCGCCAGCCGAGTCCTCCCTGCTCTCCGTGGGGCGTGGTCCCCAGCGGCCCAAGCCAGCCTAGGTGTGTGTGTGTGTGGGGGGGTGATTTTCTGCCCCCCCCCCCGCATGATGAACCCTGTGCACGCGTGCCCACAGAGAGGGCTCCGAGTGCCACCTCTGGCACTCGTGCCATAGGTTCTCCACCACTGCCCCAGAGCCTCAGTAGCTTATCCAGGTACCTTCAGCCCTGCACCGGCAACCCCCCCCCCGCCAAAAAAAAATCTGGCGGAGGGATTCAAGGGGCTCCCATAATTAAAGGTGACCCCTGTTGAAAGTGAAGGACCCTGTCTCTTAACCTCAGACTTCAGAGGGGGACTTGACTGAAGTTGGAGGGGTCTGCCAAGTTGTGAACCGCTTGGGATTATAACTAACCTTTGCGTTGGCATAAGACTGAGCTACATGGGCCGGGGCCAGTGGTGGGATCCAAAAATTTTATTAGCAGGTTCCCTCGCCAGCCCCCCCTCAGCAAAGGGGGCAGAGGCGTACCTCGGCAAACCTGAGCCCTGGGCAAAACCTGAGTTGGATTGCCCCCCCCCATGGGCAGCCACCCCACCACGACCCCAAAAAATTTTTTTGCACCAGGTCATTTCTAAATCATCATCCCATTATGCCCCAACTCCCAAATCTGAACACAGCAATGGTGAAACACGCAGGTTCTTTGATAGAGACTGGGGAGATAAAAGGCACGAAAGGCTGAGAATCCATGAATTGCAGTACCTGAAAGGGATTCACCCAGTTCAGGGAGTTACATTATTAGTCGCCATTGCTATACGGAACCTTCACGTTCAAAGGCAGGATGCCTCTCGGGGAGGCGAGGGCGTGGAGACGGAAAAGCGGACCCGATTAGTAACCCCCTCTCGGCACACACAAATAATTAGTCACCCACTCTCGGGAACCAGTGAGAACCTGCTGGATCCCACCTCTGGCCGGGGCTACATGGAAAACAGTCACCAGCACCACCCCAGTGGTGTTGTAGGGGAGAGAGTGGCAGGCTAGGGCCTTCAGAGACCTGGGTTCGAATACCCTCATCTATCACGGAAACTTCCTGGGCGACACTAGTCCTGTCACATACTCTGAGCCTGGCCTACCTCATAGGGTTGTTGTGAGAGACTAGAAAGGTCAGAACAGTGTTCTAAGCAGCTTTGAGGCCCAACCAGGGAGGAAAGTAGGATTAAATTAACTAAAAATGCACCAGCATAACTCTTGTGCAGGATTTAGCAGTGTCGGGAATGTCAGGCGGGAGGGGTGTTGGAAGTGAAGTGACTTTGCCCTGTTTCTTAACCTCACACTTCAGAGGGGGGCTCGACGGGACAGCCATAGTCGTGGAGGGGTGTGCTCTGACACTATCCCCTTGTTTGTTTGTTTTTTAAAAAATCTTTATTATAGTTTCAAAAAACAAAGAGAAAAAAATTAAAAAGCAAAAATAGACATATACAACCACAAGAAAAACACAATACATAGAAGAAGAAGAAGAAGAAGAAGAAGAAGAAGAAGAAGAAGAAGAAGAAGAAGAAGAAGAAGAAGAAGACGAGGAGGACGAGGAGGACGAGGAGGACGAGGAGGACGAGGAGTTTGGATTTATATCCCCTCTTTCTCTCCTGCAGGAGACTCAAAGGGGCTTACACTCTCCTTGCCCTTCCCCCCTCACAACAAACACCCTGTGAGGTGGGTGGGGCTGAGAGAGCTCCGAGAAGCTGTGACTAGCCCAAGGTCACCCAGCTGGCGTGTGTGGGAGTGTACAGGCTAATCTGAATTCCCCAGATAAGCCTCCACAGCTCAGGCGGCAGAGCGGGGAATCAAACCCGGTTCCTCCAGATTAAATACACGAGCTCTTAACCTCCTATGCCACTGCTGCTCCATTAAAAAAACTTTTTAGAGCCTCTGTTTTCCTCACCACCTATCTAAGGAAATCCCTTTAGCCTTTTTCCCACATTGGGCAAGGCGACTAATAATAATAAAAAATTAATGTCTTCTGTTTGTTTTCATCGATAAGTAAATTGAGCAAGGCCAGTTCAGTAGCAGGTTTTATTGATTCCCAAGTTATTTTAGAAATCTCATCAAATATTGATCTCCAAAAGTTTATTATAACTGGACGTTACAACCACATATGAACAAACAGCTCCATTTCCCCAGAACCAGACAGGTTGGTTGTAACGGTCTCAATTGTCACCCCAAGTCACCACTGTAAAATGGCGGCCTAGGGGCTGAGTGGAAAGTGAGCGGGCACACACTCGCAGCTCTTCAAGAGATCCTGTCAGGCTTATTCTTGCTGCCCCCTCTGAAGGAATACTGTTAACACTGTGAGGAGATTTCACTTTTCCCTCCAAAACTGAGATTTCACTTTTCCCTCCAAAACTGAGATTTCATTTTTTCCTCCAAAACTTTTCCCTCCAAAACTGAGGTGGAGATTTCACTTTTCCCTCCAAAACTGAAGTTTCATTTTTTCCTCCAAAACTGAGATTTCATTTTTTCCCTCCAAAACTTTTCCCTCCAA
>NC_059429.1:138321672-138345487 GCF_021028975.2 Sphaerodactylus townsendi | reverse complement strand
TCAGTTTTGGAGGGAAAAGTTTTGGAGGGAAAAAATGAAATCTCAGTTTTGGAGGGAAAAGTGAAATCTCCTCAGTTTTGGAGGGAAAAGTGAAATCGCCTCAGTTTTGGAGGGAAAAGTTTTGGAGGGAAAAAATGAAATCTCAGTTTTGGAGGAAAAAATGAAACTTCAGTTTTGGAGGGAAAAGTGAAATCTCCTCACAGTGTTAACAGTATTCCTTCAGAGGGGGCAGCAAGAATAAGCCTGACAGGATCTCTTGAAGAGCTGCGAGTGTGTGCCCGCTCACTTTCCACTCAGCCCCTAGGCCGCCATTTTACAGTGGTGACTTGGGGTGACAATTGAGACCGTTACAACCAACCTGTCTGGTTCTGGGGAAATGGAGCTGTTTGTTCATATGTGGTTGTAACGTCCAGTTATAATAAACTTTTGGAGATCAATATTTGATGAGATTTCTAAAATAACTTGGGAATCAATAAAACCTGCTACTGAACTGGCCTTGCTCAATTTACTTATCGATGAAAACAAACAGAAGACATTAATTTTTTATTATTATTAGTCGCCTTGCCCAATGTGGGAAAAAGGCTAAAGGGATTTCCTTAGATAGGTGGTGAGGAAAACAGAGGCTCTAAAAAGTTTTTTTAATGGAGCAGCAGTGGCATAGGAGGTTAAGAGCTCGTGTATTTAATCTGGAGGAACCGGGTTTGATTCCCCGCTCTGCCGCCTGAGCTGTGGAGGCTTATCTGGGGAATTCAGATTAGCCTGTACACTCCCACACACGCCAGCTGGGTGACCTTGGGCTAGTCACAGCTTCTCGGAGCTCTCTCAGCCCCACCCACCTCACAGGGTGTTTGTTGTGAGGGGGGAAGGGCAAGGAGAGTGTAAGCCCCTTTGAGTCTCCTGCAGGAGAGAAAGGGGGGATATAAATCCAAACTCCTCGTCCTCCTCGTCCTCCTCGTCCTCCTCGTCCTCCTCGTCTTCTTCTTCTTCTTCTTCTTCTTCTTCTTCTTCTTCTTCTTCTTCTTCTTCTTCTTCTTCTTCTTCTATGTATTGTGTTTTTCTTGTGGTTGTATATGTCTATTTTTGCTTTTTAATTTTTTTCTCTTTGTTTTTTGAAACTATAATAAAGATTTTTTAAAAAACAAACAAACAAGGGGATAGTGTCAGAGCACACCCCTCCACGACTATGGCTGTCCCGTCGAGCCCCCCTCTGAAGTGTGAGGTTAAGAAACAGGGCAAAGTCACTTCACTTCCAACACCCCTCCCGCCTGACATTCCCGACACTGCTAAATCCTGCACAAGAGTTATGCTGGTGCATTTTTAGTTAATTTAATCCTACTTTCCTCCCTGGTTGGGCCTCAAAGCTGCTTAGAACACTGTTCTGACCTTTCTAGTCTCTCACAACAACCCTATGAGGTAGGCCAGGCTCAGAGTATGTGACAGGACTAGTGTCGCCCAGGAAGTTTCCGTGATAGATGAGGGTATTCGAACCCAGGTCTCTGAAGGCCCTAGCCTGCCACTCTCTCCCCTACAACACCACTGGGGTGGTGCTGGTGACTGTTTTCCATGTAGCCCCGGCCAGAGGTGGGATCCAGCAGGTTCTCACTGGTTCCCGAGAGTGGGTGACTAATTATTTGTGTGTGCCGAGAGGGGGTTACTAATCGGGTCCGCTTTTCCGTCTCCACGCCCTCGCCTCCCCGAGAGGCATCCTGCCTTTGAACGTGAAGGTTCCGTATAGCAATGGCGACTAATAATGTAACTCCCTGAACTGGGTGAATCCCTTTCAGGTACTGCAATTCATGGATTCTCAGCCTTTCGTGCCTTTTATCTCCCCAGTCTCTATCAAAGAACCTGCGTGTTTCACCATTGCTGTGTTCAGATTTGGGAGTTGGGGCATAATGGGATGATGATTTAGAAATGACCTGGTGCAAAAAAATTTTTTTGGGGTCGTGGTGGGGTGGCTGCCCATGGGGGGGGCAATCCAACTCAGGTTTTGCCCAGGGCTCAGGTTTGCCGAGGTACGCCTCTGCCCCCTTTGCTGAGGGGGGGCTGGCGAGGGAACCTGCTAATAAAATTTTTGGATCCCACCACTGGCCCCGGCCCATGTAGCTCAGTCTTATGCCAACGCAAAGGTTAGTTATAATCCCAAGCGGTTCACAACTTGGCAGACCCCTCCAACTTCAGTCAAGTCCCCCTCTGAAGTCTGAGGTTAAGAGACAGGGTCCTTCACTTTCAACAGGGGTCACCTTTAATTATGGGAGCCCCTTGAATCCCTCCGCCAGATTTTTTTTTGGCGGGGGGGGGGCGTTGCCGGTGCAGGGCTGAAGGTACCTGGATAAGCTACTGAGGCTCTGGGGCAGTGGTGGAGAACCTATGGCACGAGTGCCAGAGGTGGCACTCAGAGCCCTTTCTGTGGGCACGCGCGCATAGGGTTCATCATGCGGGCGGGGCAGAAAATCACCTCCCCCACAAACACACACATCTAGGCTGGCTTGGGCCGCTGGGCACGACGCCCCGCAGAGAGCAGGAAGGACTCAGCTAGCGAGCCTGGTGCCTGTGCTCCAGATGGCTGCTGTCCGAGGGGGGCAGAGGCAGAGGAGGCGGAAATGCTAGAGAGGTGCAGAGCAGTGCGCACGGGACTTGCTGGAGGCTATAGCAGGCTAGCCCCTGCTCGAGAGGGTGAGGTGGAGGCACTGGAGCAGCGCAGGGCAGAGCGGTGGGTGTATGCAGGACCAAAACCCCAGTATTCAGATTAAATTGCCACGTTGGCATTTTTGATGGGATTTGGCAAGTGCCAGTAACACAATCCAGTAATGAAGGAGTTAATTGTTGCATGCTAATTAGTTAGTGAGGTCAGAAGTCAGTGACCAGGTAATTGATACCTATTGGTTGGGTGGGCTACATGCAGGTCTGCATGTAGGCTTTAGATATATCTTCTTTGTGTTGCACTCTGCACGTGTTCAGTTCAGTTCTGTCTATCCATAGCTTAGTAGCCATGTAATAGTCTAAGCAGCAAGCTGGCTGTTGGTGCTAGCTACCCTGTTTCCCCTAATACATCCCCGAAAAATAAGACACAGTAGAGGTTTTGCTGAAGTGCGAAATATAAGGCATCCCCCGAAAGTAAGACGTAGCAAAGTTTTTGTTTGGAAGCATGCCCGACGAACAGAACACAGGAAAAATAAGACATCCCCTGAAAATAAGACATAGCACATCTTTGGGAGCAAAAATTAATATAAGACACTGTCTTATATTCAGGGAAACACGGTAGTAAGAAAGATGTCTATTGTTTTTCTTCCAAGTTTTCCTTCCCTGTAGTAAGTAAACTTTATTTCAGTAAAGCAACTGGTCTCTGCCTCGTTATTGCTTTGCTAATTAAGTATTTGTCCACACCACAATTTTGCAATTAATAAGTGGGTTTTGGGTTGGAATTTGGGCACTCGGTTTCAAAAAGGTTCGCCATCACTGCTCTGGGGGATTCAGAATCCATGCAAAGTGTCAAGGTTTGACGGACAGCTGCATTCTGAGCCCTTGATTGACAGCGGATTCGAATCAAATTCAAAAGCTGGCAGTTAGAAAATGGACAGTTGGGAATGGGCTGTTAAAGGAGAGCTGTTAAGAAACAGGGATGGAGACGAGGAGTTTGCTGCAAACTGCAGAGGATGTAGAGATGAGCACGTTTTGGCTTAGGATCAGAAAGGATCCATGCCAGTTAAAAAGGAAACGCTTAGGGTGATGATCCCTGAGCCTTTAGCAGGAAATAATTCCCAGTTTGAAGAGGAAAACTGGGGAACTTTTATATGTCCCTAACTCCTCCAGCTAAACAACTGCTGTTGGAAGCAGCTTGTGTTTATGAAACAAAGCAGCGACTGCCAGGAGAAACCGATCCCAGCACTTAATAAAAGCATCAGCCCTTTTCCATGAACTACCTCAGACCCACTTTGCAGTACAAAATACCTTTTGTGCAGAATCATAAGTTCCTTATTCCTGACGTTCAGTTACAAACCGCATTCATGTGATGACACTTCATTAATCTGACCTTTACATTCTGCTCAAGGAAACGAACGAAACTATTTTAAAGTTTCACTTCGAAAAGCCTCTCGCGTGCCAAGTTTTTCTGACTTTTGCATAAATGAAAGTAGACCATCTGCCACAGAGAGTCTAGGAAAAGGTTGCTGTCAAAATAGGGAAACGTCCAAGGCTGACATAGCTGCTAGAGAGTTTTCTTGTAAAAAGGGGAAAAGTTTGGGCCACGAAGCAAACGTAGCGCTTTCCCAGACGGAAAGTAGCCAAGCAAAGAAAAGCACGCAGCGTTTTAGACTGCAGTCCCGAGAGACCTCAAGCTAATGACAGAAGCGACATTTCAATCAAAATCCACAGGTTTTGTAGAAATACATATGGCAATCACTCTGATGTCATTGCCAATGTTACAACGGAGTAACGGATTAAACTAAAGAAGCTCAAAGAAGCTCAAGCCGATGCAGAATAAAATCAGAGAGATCTTTATTCGGCCAACTGCGGGCAAGACAATATCAGGGGAGCCACACTAAAATGGCGGTGTGTTCTCACTTTTATAGTATTAATGACAAGCTATATCAAAATGGCAGCAAAGAATACACCCCAAAATGCCCACATCATCAATCAATCACACAAAAGGTGGAGATTTTCCCTGTTCCCACAGCCCTTTGGGGTTGTCCAAAATCCCCATTGGAAGATGTCAGTATTTCACTCTTTGACGTTATATGAATCAAAAACCCTTGTTTCTGCTTATCATTAATGTTTCTAGTTGCCCTATGTTTTAGACAAAGAGCCTGAACTTTCCCATAGGCCTTCCTATTGTCTCAGGAAAACAAAGGGCAACTTTAAGGTATCTTTTGGGTACAACAGGATCTTGAAAACAGTTTGGCTTGCACATTTTGTATAACTGTGAACAAAGGGGCATTTTTGGAGCTATTAGGCTAAGCTAGCAGCAGTAAAAGAATAGGTTTAAGGCCTGCATGATTTCTTTGGTCAGCAGCATTATGGTTGCCATCTCTCCATTATAGGAAAAATAATGGAGGGAAAGAAGAAATAACCTTTCTTGTTGAATCCAAAACCCTTTCCTCTTTCTCTTTCTCTTTCTCTTTCTCTACTTTCTCTTTTCTTTCTTTCTACTTTCTTTTTCCTTTCTTTTTCCTTTCTTTTTCCTTTCTTTCTTTCTTTCTTTCTTTCTTTCTTTCTTTCTTTCTTTCTTTCTTTCTTTCTTTCTTTCTTTCTTTCTTTCTTTCTTTCTTTCTTTCTTTCTTTCTTTTGCGCCTACACCAACACACACCATTATGGCCCCACCTTTCCCATGAGGTGAAGACTCTAACAGACTTATTTCATAGGTTCCACAGTCAAAATATGAGAGGAAAAGAGGACTTGAAGCTGGAGAATTTACTATGCTCATGAGACTCAGACCCACTTTCTCAGCTGACACCCTTCCCTTATTTCTCAGGGCCGCAGAACAATAGCTCGGATGTATAATTCATGCCCTTATTTCTTGGAGGGGAGGAACAAACCTAACTCAGTGGTTTGTCAAAAGTGCCTGGAGTGCTCAGAAAATCCTTGAATTCAGGGAAGGAATCCAGCTCCCTGCTGTAATGTTGCTCAGCCAGGGAATGATTCATGCTTCAGCACAAAATGTTTGACAAGTTAGACTGCCCTGGAGGCTTTAGACAAACACCAAAAGGGAACGATCTTTTCAGTTTATTGAACAACAGATCATTTAAAAACCTTAACTGTGCATTAAGTTTTTACCAATTGAAAATGTCTATGTCTTGCCTTAACCGTTAATAACTATGAAAGCAGCTCCATATTACTACTCACCCTCCAAAGCAGTCGTTTTCTCCAGGGGAGCTGCTCTCTGTAGTCTGGAGAGCAGTTGTAATCCCAGGAAATGCCCAGGCCCCACCTGGAAATGGGCCACACTGACCCCTGGCGATTGCAGAGGCTTGCAGTAAACAATGCCACGGGACTAGCAATACAGATCTGGGAAGCCAATGCAGAAAAACAAGTGAAGAATCGTAAGAGTTGGGCCATCAAGTCCAATCCACCTGCCATGCAGGAACACACAATGAAAGCACTCCCGGCATATGTTCATCCAGCCTCTGTTTAAAAACCTCAAAAAAAGGAGACTCCACCACACTCCAAGGTAGTGCATTCCACAGGACTAGCAATACAGATCTGGAAACAATGCCACGGGACTAGCAATACAGATCTGGAAAGCCACTGCAGAAAAACAAGTGAAGAATCATAAGAGTTGGGCCATCAAGTCCAGCCACCTGCCATGCAGGAACACACAATCAAAGCACTCCCGGCATGTCGAACAGCCCTGACCAGAGGTGGATCTAGGGGAAATGTAGCCCAGTGCAAAATCTGAGTTTTCCGCCACCCGGTCCCATATGGGCGGCTGCCCTCCCCCACCGTGACCAAACAACGTTATTTTGAAGTTAGTGTATGGGCCCGGGGGGAAGGAGGAGGGGTGTAGGGGCAATTTTATGTCTCCCATGTGACTAAATGGCTGCAGTCTGGGGACATTTGATCTCATATGTCCTCCTGGGCTGTACGCCCCGTCCCTTGCTTGGGAGTTTTCCTCCCCCACTCCTGAGAAGTTCTAAGCACGTCCAAAACAGGCAGTCCCCACCAAAAGCATCCACTGCTGTGATCATTTATTTATTTGGTTGATTTAATAGGTCGCTCTTCCCTTTCTGGGCTCTAGCACGGATATTTCATTAAGGCTACAAAAATGGTTCAAAGTACCGAAGAGTCATTTCCCTCCCCTGCCTCCACTCTGACTTTCAACCTGAGAAAACAGAGCGGGACACCGGCAGCCTCACCCGCTTCGAACACAACACTGATAAATTTAGCCTTTGCCAAAGTGGAGGGCAGAGGGTGGGGGATCGACTGCCGAGTCTGACGTTCCTGCCCTTCCTGCTATATGGGAGACCTTTTTGGTTGCTGGCTTGTGTCCTTGTCTCATGAACTCAGATTATGCAAACCATGCAACAAAACAGCACAGCACAACACATAACAAAACAGGCAGCAATCCCAGATCCCAAAGTGCCATATTGCTCAGGCCAGTGTGGCACTCAGCACCGTCTTGTGCGTGAACTTTCCTTCTACTCCTTCTTCTGCTGTCTCTCCCACTGTCTAAATTGAGACTGTAAGTCCCTCGGGGCAGAGACTTCAGTTTTGGTGATACAGTTCACTCTGCGATTCACTAGATCAGCCATTCTCAACCAGGGTACCGTGGTACCCTGGGGTGCCGTGAGCATGTCCCAGGGGTACCGTGGCAACACTACCGCCCCTCCCCCCTCATTTTTGTGGTGTCTCCCACCGGCGCCAGCAAGGACATGGAGCTGGCCCATGGGGCAGGGCCTGCCACAAGGTCAGCAGCCACCCCACCCCCCAGTGCTTCCCTTCACCCTGGGAGGGGAAGGTGGGGTGTGTGGCAAGCAGGGGCAATGGGAGGGGAAGGTGGAGGGTGGTGGCAGGGGTACCGTGAGATATGAAGAGTGAGGTCAAGGGTACCCTGACCTCGAAAAGGTTGGGAAACACTGCACTAGATGCATTGAGGTTGCAACAATCCGTATTTTAAAACTTTTTTTTTAAAAAAAGAAAAACTAATTTATTTGGCTGGGGCAAGGATGGGACATGCCTTTTCACCCTGATGGGCATGGTTTGGGGTAACCCAGCATCGGATGATGCTACAGGGAAGGATCCTCCTTTTCCCGGCCGGAATAGCACCTGGAATTGCAGTTTGCAATTTTTGAATGAACAGAAATTATGTGTAGAAACCAGAGTGAGAGTGAGACTGAAAGAGAACTGTGACTGGGTGTGCTTTCCAGTGGTTGGAGGGCTGGGTGTCTTGCCCGACCCCACCCCCAGCTGCAATCCCATCCTCCCAGGTTGGGGGGAAGGTAGGAAATTGCCCACCTTGGCATCCCCCTCCCCCATGGATCTAGGGATTTGGGGAGGGGTGCAACTGAAGTAATCTCAGAGTGGGTCAAAAACAAGCCCCATATTGTTTGCACTGAAGTTGAACTTGCAAAGGCCCATTTTGTTCAGACGTCCAGTAACTTCTCCATTCTCCAGAGGGGCCTTCAGGAGGCATTTCTTGCCCAACTCTGAGGTGGGGCTGGTGCAAAAGCCACGGGAGCTGCCCAGCAGAAGAGCGCCCCTTCTGCCCCTGGGAACCACAGGGGTGGCTGGGGGCCTGCCTAGGCGGGACCCCTCCTTTGACCCCAGCTCCCCTGACGCTCACCTAGGCATTGCTGTGGGCCATGCTGCTGAGGCGGGGGATGGGCCACCAGGGACCACCAGGAAATGGACCAGAGCTTGAGGGGCCATGTTTTGAAGGGCCATGCACTGCAGGGAGGAAGCAAGATGGCTGCAGAAAGTGCCGGCCAGGCCCTCCCATACTCGGGAGCTCTGGTATAATCCCGGGGGGGGGGGGGGGAGGAGGAGTGTGGGGGTGATTTTCCGCCCCCCCACATGACTAAATGGCCATAGCCCAGGGACATTTGACCCCATACGTCCCCCTGGACGGCACACCCCTGGCTGTGGGAGGGATGCCGAGGTGGGCAATTCCCTACCTTCCCAGACTAGAAAGTTTGAATCCCTACTCTGCCATGTTTGACTCTCTATGTGGACTCCCAAACATCCTTATGTCCCATGTATTGTCTAGTTGAGCCCTAAGGGTGCTTTTAGAGGTTGATAGAGGTTGAGCCCTAATACCACCAGGACCCATTATTTCGTATTAGGAGGGTTCGTAAGGGCGCGGGCGATGTTTTAAGATATGACTGTTGTTTTAATTATATGTATGTTTTTAGCTGATGTTTTATCTGTACACCGCCCTGAGCCCTTCGGGGATAGGGCGGTATACTAAATTTAATAAATAATAATAATAAATAAATGATATTAATCTCAGTGCTTGGGAAAAAAGATACTTCTTAATTTCTATACAGGATGAAACATCCCTTTGTCATTTTTCACAGATGTGATAATTACCACTAAAACCTAATAATGGTAAAACAGTCATGGTGGCAGCATTCCAGGAACTGTATGTGAGTCCTGCTTCTCTTGCTTCCAGCGGTGTGCTGTTCTGAGGATGCTGTCTGAATTTGTTGTGAAAGCAGTAGACAGACTGACCTTCTTAGGTCACATTTTACTTTGCCATCATGTGGTTGAGTAGGATCCCACTGAGTGCCAGTGGCCTGTTGTTAAATTACCCCGAGGTGAATAGTCAATCCCCAGCAGAGGTGTAAGGGGGGGAATGGCACCCAAGGCAAAATGGCGCCAAGCCCTCGCCCCCCCCTGTGCCCCCTCTCCCCCTATGCCCCACCCACTTACTCTTTTTAGTTTCAAAGCACCCTGGTGGGAACTACCTTAGTTTGGGGTAAAAGGAGCCTTTAAAAGCAGCCTGGTAGGAACTACACTTCCCAGGAGACCTTGGAGCAGCAGTGGCTTAGGAGGTTAAGAGCTCGTGTATCTAATCTGGAGGAACCTGGTTTGATTCCCCAGCTCTGTCAGCCTGAGCTGTGGGAGGCTTATCTGGGGAATTCAGATTAGCCTGTGCACTCCCACACACACGCCAGCTGGGTGACCTTTGGGCTAGTCACAGCTTCTTGGAGCTCTTCTCAGCCCCACCCACCTCACAGGGTGTTTGTTGTGAGAGGGGAAGGGCAAGGAGATTGTCATTCTTTGAGTCTCCTGCCGGAGAGAAAGGGGGGATATAAATCCAAACTCTTCTTCTTTCTTCTTTTGAGCCCCAACTCCTGCAGAGAGTCTGATTCCTTTCTTCAAGACGTCTCTGTCTCAGTAAGGCCCCGCGACGGGTGCTGTGCGGAGTGCATGCAGGGGTGCGAGGTTCGGAAGCAGCATCTTCATGCTGCTTGGGGGTGGCATGAGCTCAGTGCGAACCCCTCCCCAGGGACGCAGCATTTACTGTCCCTGGGGCGCTAGTATTCCCGGCCTGGCGAAACACAGCCAAAGTCTCTTCCTTATTCCAGCTGCTTCCCCTGAACAAAACTACTTTCGAAGATGGGCAAAAGCTTTCAAAGAATCCCCATTCCCCCTTCCTCAGCCAACGCCAGCAAGGGTCCACTCCTTGGGTGGAATCTTTCTTGAAACTGAAGTCTCTGCTGCCTGGAGCAAATTTGGTCCTGCAGGCACAGTGGGACTGGCAGGCGTCTGTCCCAGGTTGTTGAAAAAGGTGGGATGAAGGGAGCATACCCTGGCTTGGGGGCCCAGGTGACCACAGCCTGTTTTATTTATTTATTGTCAAATTTATATATCACTTCTTCCCCAAGCTGCTCTTGAACAACAAAGTAAGCAGACAAATAGAGTAATAAATAGAATAAAATTATAAATAAATAATAGGCTCCATGAGTCCCAAAATCACTAAAACCCCAATAAATACAACATTACATAATAACTTCCTGGCGCCTCTGACATTAAAATGCTTCATTACTCCACCCCTAATTCCCACCCTCATTTTTTTGCTAATGACAGGGGATGCTGGGTCCTCCAGGTCACCGGAGTTCAGCTGGAAGCTGCTGGCAGGATGGAGGGAAAACAATTGGCCTCTGTGGTGTGTTAGTGCAGGAGAGACGGGGAGCTGCCCCAGGTATGCAAACATGCCAAAGCTTTGCCAAAGCCATGGTGACTGGTGGCAGGGAGCAGCAACAAGCCCCCTGACATCCCAGCCAGGAGGGACAAAGAAGAGGGCTGAGGGGTGCTCAGGCAAAGTAGTCCAGGGAGTTCCTTGGCCTTTGCTAGGGTGGAGGAGAGACAAACCTGCACTGGGCCCCCAGGGTTCCCTTGGAGGGAGCCAATGGGGCAGCCGCTTCTTCCCAGAGACTGAGGGAGCATATCCCGGGATGGACCTTTATGCTCCTTTCTCTGCACGCACTGCTCACTTTCCCACCCTCCTCCCACTGGCTCAAACATCCCCTCCCTTCAGGGTGCATCATCTGAAAGGCCGCCATGGCTGCAATTTGAGGCTGCCGTGGGGGCAAAAAAGGAGCTGGCCACGATGTTCCAAGTGAGACAAAGGAGAGGAAAGGGTGGCAGTCAGTAATCACAAGTGACTTGTGAAGGAGTGCTCCACCCTACTCCCCTCCCTGTCTCCCACTCTCTCCCTTCCCACTAGTGAGGGTTCGTGCTCTTTGCCCCCCACCCCCGGAACTGCACAATATAGATCCTCTGTCCTGAAATGCCCCCCTTTGGAAAGGAAAAACTTTCACCCACCCTTTCTCCATGAATTGCCAAGAAAAACAGGAAGAGAAGGGCACTCAGCCCCCTCTTCCACCCAAAGCACCACCCGATGAACCCTCTAGGGGGAAACAGCCAGAAAAACTGATGCCAGAAATTCAAGCAGGGGATGAAATCCCATCAGGAGGCTGGGAAATCCAGGCCCTTCCAGTCCAGACACAATGTGCCAGGCTAAGATCCCGGGGAGGGTGGGGGTCCATCCCCTGCGCCGCCAAGAGCCTCCTTACCACTCTTAATCCACCCCCCCCCCGCCACACTTCTAAGATCCCCCACCTTGTGGGAAGGTATCCTTTGCATCACTCACTTTGGGTTTTGTGGCCACCTGGTCTTTGGCCTCTCCCTCTGTTAAAGTGCGTTGCTCAGGCTGACTGACAGCCCTCAAAAAGGCAAGGGGTTTCTTCTCTGGAAATGGGGAAGTAACCAGGCTGCTTCAGTGGAGGGGTCAGGGCAGGTGAGTGTCAACGTTTCCACCAATATCCATGGGAAGACCCTCTCGCCTTGAGAAGGGCCTGTCCCCAGTCCCAACGGGGGCTCAGGAGCAACAGCAGGACTCAAACCCCTCCTGGCCCCCCCCCGGGCTGTCTCCGTCCCCAGCTCAACTCCCCTCCCAGCCCCCCATGTGCTCTGTGCTCTGCCCTCGAATGCTGGTAGGAGAGAGCATTCACAGAGGGAGGCCTTGTGCCCAAAGGTCAGCAATGCCTCTTTCTTTTCAATGGGAGGGGCCAGGACTCAAGTTCCAAAAACTCCTCCTCCGCTTCAAGCTCCCTCCCTCCAGTGCATGGTGGTCCACCTTAGCAGACTTCCTCACTGGAGGATGGTGCCTTCTGCTCCCCTTGAAGGCGTGCACAACTCCAAAGTCAAGTGGAAGGGAACCCTCCTCCAAGGGAACTGGCATGGCCTTGGGTCTCTTTGGGAGGCACGGGTGGGGTGCTGAGGGGCTTACCTGCTGACTGGGGCTCACAGGTAGCAGAGCATCCTGCTCACCGCAGGAGTGGGCCAAGGTCGGAACTGGGGGGGGGGGGGAAGGGAGAAGAGGGAGGGAGAAACATGGTGAAAAGAGGGGCGTTTTCCTCCCGGGCTTGCAAAGTGGCTTCTGTTTGTGTAGAGCTTCCAAACAGATCTCGAGGATCTCGCCCGACCTCCGAGGGAGGCCACTGGATCCCTCTCCACACAGCAGGCCAGCCATACTGGTTGTTTGAAAATAGCGGACACTGCTTAATATATGTTTATTTAAAATTTCTTTAAAAATTACACATGTTCTTTTTTGGGGGGGGGGGATGTCTCAATCCAGCAGCAGAGAGCTGGGCTGCATCCACACACCAAGGCTTTGCTTTGTGTTTTTGTATCTACACTAGAGTGGGTTTTCATTTTGGAGCCTACCTACAAACAATGGCTTCCGATTGGCCACCTTCCAGATTTTCACCCACTTTGTTGTGATCTTCCCAATAATCTTGGTTTAGTCCAACTCGTTTCAAAAAGAGTGTGGTGAAATAGTGCCTGGGCATGCTGTGTCGAGGGGAAAGGGCAGCCATGGGGGGCCCAGGCTCAGAAAAATGGGGGAAATTATCATGTGGGATTCTCTGTTGCTGCCTGCAAATGCCTCTGGATTCCCTGCTTATAATTCTGGTGTGATTACGGCCCCTTTCTTCCTTGAAGCCCCTCCGTCCACCCACTAATTCTCTTCCTTCCTCCCTCCCTCCCTCCCTCCCCCCACCCCACCCCTGCACGGCACTCCGCCCTGCCTCCCACCACGAGGCCGCTGCAAACCACGGTAGACTTTTATAGATGTTGTCATTCTTTTCCCAATGAATGCTCAGACTCAGGAACTAATGCCAGATCATTATTTTCGAGGAATGCTCATTGCTCTTCCTCCGGGGGGAAAAATTACTTCGCGAACCCTTGGGGGAATAGACTAAGGTCATCGTGGTTGGTCACAAAGATTTTATAACTGCCTGCACCTGGCAAAGGTGGCAGGAGTCCTCAAGGAAATGTTTCATGTTCTCTCTGTGTGCAATTCGTTGCAGGCAGTTTTAATGTCTTTGAGGAGAGCCTTCCCAGTACTGCTTCTTGGTCCTGATTTTTTGCTACAAGAGATAGGCAGCAACAAAGCCGCCGCCGGCCCCTTTGGATGGTGCTGCAGGCCACTGCCGAGACTCTTCCTCCGCATCATCATCATCAGGGGCACGGCTCCTCTCCCCCCAAGCAAACAGGGCCCGTGAGGGGTGTTGAAGGCTCTTTCTCCAGAGTAAGTGCTTCCGTGACCTGACCCAGGATGACATAGACCAAGCTGAGGTCTCCCTCCCTCATCCACTGCTCAGACAGGCTTCAGGTGTCCAGGGAGGGGCCACCTCCTTGAAGAAGAGCCTTCTGCTCCTTGCTGAAGTGGTCCCAGAACACCCCAGCCACAGAGAGGAGCAGGAAACGACTCTCCCTCCAGGGTCGCTTGGGTCCTTCTCCCAAAACAGAGTGCTGACCTTTGCACTGTGCCCCCGCCAGTGGAGAACAATGCGTGGCAGCTGGCTCATGTGAAAACACCTTCTTCAAGATCAGCCAAGGAGACGGCCGGATGCACAACCAGGTGGTCCAGCGTGTCTTCCTCCAGGATGTTGAATGAGGGCAGCATTCTGCACTTGGAATCTTGCAAGTCACGAACGTTCCAGTGCGAACTTCCGCAGGGGGCTTAGCTCCTTTCAAGAGGTGTCTCCAGACTTCAAAGGCATTCTGTCCTTTGGACGAGGACCTTGATTGCCGGTGGAAGTTGTCTGCCCATCTGCAGATCGTAGAGGAGGTCGGCCACGTCCCCTTTCAGGTAGTCTTCTTCCAGGCATGGCTGCGCCTTGAACATGGAAGCATAGATCAGTATGAAGCCTGCCTCCCTGACCCACCTTCTTCTAAGGAGCAAGGTGTCCTGGAGGGCGCTCTCCTGGAATGACAGCCTCTGCACCTTGCTCAGATGTTGATCAGGTTCAGGCAGCTCTCCCTCCATAGGAAAACAAACAAACTTTTTAAAAAACTAATAAAAGACCCAACTATACCTATAAATATAAACTAACTGCTCTCTAATACAAATAATTAAAAACTAATTTAAAAATTACTACAAATAATTTAAAATAACAAACCAACAAACTATTAAAACTGTGAAAGAAGAACAAACCTAACCTATCAACTAAACTACTAAAACTAGGAAAAAATAACCAACCCAGCCTATCAACAAAACTACTAAAACTATTAAACACACTCAACCTATCAACTAAACTACTAAAACTATTAAACGAATGGAAGGAAGTGAGTAAGGGGCGGCATGCAAGGGAAGAGGAGGGAGGGAGGGGTGGCATGCAACGGAGGGGATCTACTAACAACCTACTAACAATAAACTCCAAACTATCACTCTACACAAAGCTATCCAGAACAGTTCACTTAGCCTGCAGTCTAACAACTGACTGACGGCCCAGATGGCCACAGGGCCCTATGTCAGAAAGGAACATGCCGCCCCACTTTCATGTACTCTTTGGCCCACACAAACCTCCCCGTACTCAGACCCTCTGGTCATCTTTGGAGGGCAAGGTCTGGCTGCCAGTGGCCCCTAAAGCAAAACGGGGGCAACTCAAGACCTGTTTTTTTTTTCCAGTTGTGGCACCAACACTTTGGAACTCCCTTCCCAGAGAGAGTCACACGTCTCCTTCTATCATATCTTTGGCCACCATGGGAAGACTGTTTAGTCTCACATGTCATACTGTCTCTGAGAACACTGACTGGCCCTCTCCCAAGGTGTTGATGGGTGTGTTTAGAATGGAATTATTCCATCTTTTGAATGGTTGTTTTTCACTGTTCAGAAGTTTGAGTCTTTTTTAATGTGTCTTGCCTAGCAGACCCTGATTTGGTGGAGAGGCAGCATCCAAATGATTTCAATAGCACATCACTCTTTCCGTCAAAACCCGTCCCCTTCCCAACATTCTTCCAACCTGCCTCTTCTAACCAACAACCCAGAGGCGTAGCTTCAAGGGGGAGGAGAGTTGCGCGACGCACCGGGCACACGCCCCTGTGGGGGTGTGGTGAGGGTGCTTCAGGGGCGTGGCGAGGGCATGGTGGGGGAGTTCCAGGGGCGTTCTGGGGCGAGACAGGGCACCAGTGCACCGGGCACTTCCCCCCCTTGCTACGCCTCTGCAATAAACTCTCCGGTCAGATGTGAACAGGGGGGACAACCGGTTTGCAGCAACAACTAAACCAACTTCATTTCCTGCAGAGACTGCAGAACTTAACCCGTCTTCCCTCAGCTCCTAAAATACCTTTGGCTGTCTCTAGTGGGGCCCTCTTTTCAACCGGAAGGGGTCCTGCAAGCTCTTGGCTAAAAAGGGAACTATTTCCTTGTGTTCACTGCTGCTGGGAATACCAGTCTGTAAGACAAAATAGATTCCTTTTTTTCTTTTTCTTTTTACAAAGCCATGTGTAATATACACATCACATTCGATGCAATTATACTTCATTTAACCAATCATTCACCATAACAATTGCAAGCATGTATTATATTTTCAAAGTTTAACATAAGTTATCACATATACTCCCTTACCAGTACTAATATAGTTCAGTACTTAAGACCATCCCTACAATCTCCTCTCCTTTTGATATCATCTTATCTATGGACATTTGTGAATTCTTGAAACAGAGATTTACAACTATTAATTATCTCCTCCCCCCACCCCCTTTACTCCTTTTGGTTTTGACTTTCACCCTTCCATCCATTTCACTATAGTATAACAAGTACAAGCCTTGGAAAAGAAGTCGCAGTTCAGTTTGTGCCAGTGTATTTCTGCCAAAGTGACCAATTATGTTTATACATCTAATAGGTTTGATTTCATATCTTATGTGCCATATAATTCATTGTATAAAGTTGATTGACCTTATCTATCCATTCATTTTTTCCTTCTTCCATAATGTGGCAAGAACTATTCTAGCTGCAGCCATCAGGTGAAAGAACAAATGTGCCTGCCTCTGTATCTCAGTGTTTTGGGAGATAACTGGACCTAGTAGATAATCTATGGATTGAAGCAGAAATTGAATTTCAAAAATTTTCAAGATCTGTGAATGAATCATAACCCAAAATTTCTTAAGTCACACTTCCACCAAACATGAAAAAACGTACCTCCTTCTTTTTTGCACTTCCAACATACTGATGAGTTATTCTTATTTATTTTGGACAATATCTGTGGTGTTAAATAGCTTCTATAAAATAATTTGAGATTATTTTCCCAGAGATTTGTATTTGGAGTATATTTATATACACTCACCCAGTATTTTGACTGTTTCTCCAGTGTATTTCCCCTTCACAATCTTGTGCCCGTGATACCATGGCTGGTTTTACTATCCCCTGTTCCGTCTTCCGTTCCAATAAAAATGTAAAGAACTTGCTGATTATTTTCATATTATCCATCAGCAATAACCTATTGAACTCCCTCCATGTAGTTGAGATCCCTCAATTAATCAAATCACAGTGCATAAAATTATTAATCTTTTGATAATTATCACTTTACCTCAAATCATATCCTCCTCAAGATCTTTCTCCTCCTATTATTTCTATCAGTTCTTTATATCTCGGCCAACTCGACCTTTTGTTATTATCTTTTAATTGATCCCCCTCCATTCTAGAGATCCACAGTGGTATTTTAGTGTAAAAAAATTCTTCTGTATTTCATCCATATTTTGTGTATCTCTTTTCTTATTTAATGTTTATTAAAGTCTGAAATGTTTGACTTTGATTTGCCAATGCTTGGCCACAGGTAATAATACCACCCTTTCTCCATTTTATAACATTAGAGAGAAAGTAAAGAGTTGCACCCATTCTCTCACCCACATCAGTGCAGTCAAGTCATGACTGTAACCCCCTCTTTTTTTAATCTATTAGATGCAATGTCATCATTTTGAACAATGGTAATCTCCCATAAAGGGAGAAGTTCATTTTACCCCATTTATCCTAACTTTTCCTGATTTCATTCCAAACTTTCACATAGTTGTTCTGAATCAGTTTTTCATTACGTTTTTCCAAGTTCACTCCCAGATAGTTTATTTTCCTCACAACTAGTTTTCCTACGTCAAGCTCTGTCTCTTCATTTTCTGGCTTACATGTATTTATTGTCAAAATTTTAGTCTTTTGCTCATTAATGTGTAAACCCGCAACCATCCCATATCTTTGAACTATTGCTATGTCATCTGCATAAGCTCTGATTTTATGTTCTTTACTTTCAGATATGACTCCTTGAATTGTTTCATCCTTCCTTCTGATGCATAACAATATTTCCAATGTAGCAATCAATAGTAAAGGCAAGAGTGGGCAACCCTGTCTTGTTCCTTTTTCTATGCTGAAACGTTTCATATAATTGTTATTTACACATACTTCAGCAACCTGAGTCTTGTATATATTTTGAATAGCCTCATGAAAAACTCCTGTTATGCCCATGTATTCCAAGGTTTTAAGTAAGAAGACTGTTCACTTGATCAAATGCCTTTTCTGCATCAATGAATAATAATGCAGTTTTATTGACCGAACAGACTCTCTCCATTTCTATTACGTTCAATACTGACCTCACATTGTGAGCAATCTGACGTTTTGGGAGAAACCCCCCTTGATCTTCCTCTATGTAGTCACCGAGTGTCTCCTTCAGTCTTTCAGCAAGAATACTTGCAAATAGTTTGTCATCAGTGTTCAAAAATGATATAGGTCTAAAATCCTTTGGGTCAAAAACATCTTTGTCTTTCTTCGGAATGAATGTAATGATCACTCTATTCCACAATTTGGGCATAGTCTGACCTATAAGTATCTTGTTAAATAATGTCGTCAAATGCATATTCAGTTCCGAAGTGAAGGTCTTATAATGCAGTTACACCATCTGACCCTGGTGTTTGGTGTTTTGCTCTTTTAATCACCTGTTGAATTTAGTCTGTAGTGATTTTACCATTCAGCAACCCTTTGTGTTCCTCTTTTATTTGTTTTATCCTTTGTAGTTTCAGGTATTGATTCACTGATGCTACTGATATAGGGTCCTTACTATATAATCTCTCTCTATATAAAGCTAACAGTGTTTTTGTTACTGATGCCCTAATGCCGAAACGGCTGGACGGATCGCCCCCAAATTTTCACATGACATTCCTCCCTGTTGCGGGCAGGTAATCAGACCTTCAAATCACCGAAAGTCATACCTGAGCCAGGTAAAACATCTTTTTCCTGGCACACCAGACCATGAAGCTGGCTGTGTTAGAGGCCGCTTCCGCACGGAGGTGGAAGCGGCCGGGTCGGCGTATTCGACACCGACCCGACGCCGCTGGGACCATCCGCATGGACGGTCCCAGAAAGAACCGGGAGGACGGCGCCACTGGGCGCCGTCGCCCAGTGGACTTACCTGGTCTCTGGCCCTCCGGCGCGTCGCCGGCGCCTGGGGACACGCCTCCCCTGCCCTGAGCGCCTGCTGCAGCATCACAGGGCAGGGGGGCGTGTCCCCAGGCCTCAGCAACGCGCCGGAGGGCCGGGGACAAGGTAAGTGAAGGGAGGGAGTGGGGGGAAGCGCCTGGAAGCTGCTGCCGTTCGCACGGCAGCGGCTCCCAGCCAGCGTTTCCAGGAAAGTGCACTTCCCAGCGCACTCTGGAAACGCCGGCTTGGCGCCGGTCGGGCGGCACGAGGGCGGCGCGGCTTTGCAGCAGCTGCGCCCCCTGTGCAAATGGCTCCCTGGAGACGGCATTTTTGCCGTCCCCAGGGCGCCATACAATGCCCGTGCGGAAAGGGCCTAATTGTCACCCTTAGAATGTTCATGCAGCCTGTCTATCTGCCCTGAGGGGTTGGTATGAGGGCTTAGACTGTTCATGCAGATGGGCAGAGATGAGCAGTTAAAACAGTAAATAGGTAATACTGTTAGGTAATACGAGTGGAAGTGAAACACATACACACTTTGCCATGTGAGACTTCAGGTGGGGTTTCCCCCCCTCACACGCAGGTAACTTTCACTCTCTGTGCCTTACCCACTGCTACCACACAATACTCTCATACACATCCAGCTCATCCTCACAAACCTCACTCTGCCCTCCCTCACATCCAACCACCACTTCCTCACTTCCTCACCCATATTCGCCACCGCTCTCTTTTACTAAAAACAAGCTGGAGTTTGCCTTTTTCTTCTAAGAAAATCCGCAGGGTGGAGGCGAACCAACACTACTGGCTCTGCTTCTTTTGCGCATGGCCCTTTAAGAACCCAGGGAGCTGGTCTTGATTTGAATGCCTCACCACCCTGCCTCTGCTGCCTGACTGGGATAGCATGCTTGCCCCTGTTCTGCCTTACCCAAGCCAGGACTGTGCGTGTCAACCAGCCTCATGGACAGCGGGATTCGCACTCTGGACAGTTCCGTTGTGGAATGGGAAGGGTTACCTTATACTAAAAAAACAAGACAGCACCATATAACAATGTGAATTGAAAAGGGAAAGAGGGATTCTATTTGACCACCCCAAAAGGCTATGCTGGGGATCATTGGACCTGCATGGACATCTGTGTGGGTTGCAGACTGTGATGAGAAGGACAATTGCCACAGCAACGCATGGCCGGGCCCCGCTAGTTTTGTTTAATAATTATCTATCACATCCCAGACCTCATCTGTATCAATTATCAGTCTCAAATCTTTCTTAATTTTCATTACTAATCTTGATTTTGTTGTTTGTTTCCCCATTAATGATAGATTTAATTTTGTTGTGTATATCAAAATATTTAGATAATTCTCTGTTTATTTTTATTTTTGCCATTTGTTTTTGGTATATTGCATTAATCCAACATTGAAATTTTTCTCTATTTATTTCTATTAATGTTTCTTTCATAAATCTCCAAGGTTGTCGAATGCCTTTTCTAGATCTATAAAAATCAGCAATGCCTGTTGGTTAATTCTTTTATGTAGAAGTTCAATCATATTTATGGCTGTTCTTATATTATTTCTTAGATGTCTATTTGGTAAAAACCCGTTTTGTTCTTTACAAATTATTTTGTTTAATATTATTTTAAATCCGCCAAAGTAGCTGCAAAAATCTTATAATCGCAATTAAGCAAAGAAATAGGATGATAGTTTTTAACATTGGTAAGGTCATAACCTTCTTTTGGTATTACAGTAATGTTTGCTTCCTGCCAAGATTCTGGAAATCTTTTTTGTATTTTTTATTTCATTTATGATTTGAATTAGCTTTGGGGCAATTTGGTCTGTCAAGATTTTATAAAATTCATTAGTTATTCCATCTGGCCCTGGAGATGTAGTCATTTTAGATTTCTGTATACTCTTCTGAATTTCTTCAATAATTATTTCTTGATTTAGTAGATCTTTCTGTTCCTTATTTAATCTTGGTAAATAGTTGTTATATTCCAGTTGTACCGTTTCTTTCTCTTTTTGTGAATATAAATCTTTATAATATTTTGTAAATTGAAGTAGTATATCTTTCTGGTTGGTATATTGTTTTCCTTCATTTACTATTAAGTTTATTTTCCTATTCTGTATTTGATGTCTAATTTTCCATGCCATCCATTTACTACATTTGTTAGCTTGTTCAAAATTGTTTAATTTGGAAATTTTTAATTTCTTTTCCATATCTGCTGTATATATCATTGTTAATTGATTATTTAATCTATTTAATTCTATCATTAGGGTCTTATCATTAGGTGTTTATAATTGCTTTTCAGTTTCCAAAATTTTTCCTCTTATATCTATTTTCATTTTATTTTTATCTTTTTTCCATTTACTATTCTCTTTAATTAATATACCTCTTATATATGCCTAATGAGTGTCCCAAATAATATTTGGGTCAATTTATGAGAAATTGTTTATTTAAAAAAATTCTAGTTTCTTTTTTATTCTTTTTACTATCTCTTCTTTCTTTAGTAAGTAATTATTCATTTTCCATATTCTTTGTTAATATTGCATCTTTAATGTCCATGTTATAGGTTT
Source organism: Sphaerodactylus townsendi (assembly GCF_021028975.2). Lineage (NCBI taxonomy): Eukaryota > Metazoa > Chordata > Lepidosauria > Squamata > Sphaerodactylidae > Sphaerodactylus > Sphaerodactylus townsendi. The sequence goes on along the minus strand of NC_059429.1, from coordinate 138,324,238 downwards.
GTGGTCTGAGTATATCTTTGCTTCTATGTTAATGTCCTCTGTTTTTAAACATAAATCATTTTTGGCCCATATCATATTTATCCTAGAAGAGGAATTGTATTTTTTGCATGAAAAGTATATTCCCTGCTATTCCCATTCATCAACCTGCAAACATCTTTCAATTCTAGAAAGTCTGCTAATTCAAAAAACGTTTTTGGTAACTTACCCCCTATGAATGTTTTCCCATTTGGTATTTGTTTATCTAATAAGGTCGAAGCCACTCTGTTCAAGTCTCCCATAAGACAAGTACTGTTATAATTAAATTCTTTAAGTTTTTCTAATAATTTTCTATAGAAATTTCCTTTATTCTCATTAGAGCCGTAAACTCCTGTTACTAATATTTCCCCCCTCCTAGTTTATTTCCAGTCCTATAAATCTCCCTTCATCATTTTGAAACAGTAATCTTGGTTGCAATTTTTCTTTAACATAAAATACAATTCCTCTTTTCTTTTTCTTTTTCATTGCTGAAACAAAACATAATCCTAATTTCTTATTCTGAATTAATTCAATATCCTTATTCCTAATATGGGTCTCTTGCATACATATCAAATCATAATTATTTTTCTTTAAATAATGAAATACCGTCCTTCTTTTTTCTGGTGAATTTAACCCATTGATATTCCATGACATAAATTTAGAATTCAAATACAAATACAAATACAATACCTTTAATGGCATATAAAAAGTGGTAAAATGCAAATTATGTTAAAACCAATTGACTAAAATTTACACAAAGGTTTCACCCTTGATCCAAGTGCCTTTGTTAAAAACCTGGCAACTGATTCAGTAGTGTGGGGATGATGGTCACTAAGCAAGTATGAAACTATTTCCTTGTCTGATCTCACTGAAAATTTCTTCAAGATGGCCTCGAGAAAAAGCAACCGATAGACTGCCAAATCTTTACAATGAAGGAGCACGTGTTCAGTTGTTTCGGGTAGGCCCGCTGCGCAGGAACAAGTCCTGTTCTCCTGTGGGATGCCATGATATCTGCCTCTTGTTTGGGCAGTCGGTAGCACATTAAGCCGAGCAAGCATAAAATATCTACGGAGATGTGGATTGATTAAATTACTCAGATATTTAGCCATAAAACCCGGCAATGGTGGTGAAATGCCATAAAATGTGGGAGAACAAGTTCTGCAGGCTCCAGCTGTGAGAAGCTGCCCTTCAATGTCAAGAGTACGTTGTTTCAAAACTCCGAAAGCCTGTCTTTCGTCCATCAGTAGGAGTTGGTCAAAAGATACACCTATGTTGTTTATTTGATTGATAATTTTGGTGTGCCAGGTGGAGTGGAAGTGGTCACTTAACAGGAGATATGTCAGACTGCCCGGGAGGGCTCTAAAATGAAGGCGAAGCCAGTATTTAAACAAAGAAAGCCAAACCCGGGAAAAAATCGTCTTGGCTCCGGTTTCTAAACAAAGAACTTGGTACGTGACTGAGTTGGGAAGACCCAATAAACGACGAAAAAACAAAGATTGAACACTCTCTAATTTCTCAGCAGTTTTTGCTCCCCAGATTGGAGAAATTTAGAATTCATATTTGTTCTGCTTAATTAATACAATGAAATAGATAAATAACTAACCTGATTTGCACTTACTGAAGGTTTTCAATGATTTTTAAGTTCAAAATCTTTCTTAATTCTCTCAAAGAAAATTTATGCTTGAGGCATTGTTTGTAGTCTGATGGGTTTGCCTTTGTGTTTTAATCTCAGCGCTTCCACTCCTTCCCACCTAAATGAAATATTTTTTCCTTCAAAAAGTTTGTCCAAAAATTGTAATTTTTTCTTCTGTTTAAGATCCAAATCGGCACCTCCTTTAATATTACAATGTCTTTTGAGTCTATTTTCATCTTCTTTTTTGAATTCTTCTTTAATATTTTGTCCCTTGTTTGCATTCTGGAGAAGAAAATTGGAACATCTCCGTTTTTCTTATATTCCTCATTTCCTCTCGTGTTTATCTGTATGATTCTAAGTATATCTTCCTCTAGAATTTCTTCTTCCAGCTCCAAAAATTTTGCAAGGTGTATAATCATTTTCTTTTCAATATCTTCATCTTTCTCTTCTGATACTCCTTTGAATATTAAAATATTCCTTTTTTGTCGTAATTCCAAGAGAGCACATTGTTTGGCCATTTTCTCAGATTCCTCCTCTAACAAGTTAATCTTCCCTTCCCATCTTCCATTTAAAGTTTCTTGTTGGTCAACTTTCTTTTCTAGTGCCTTCACAGTTATTTCCAATGTCTTTAACTGTGATAGATCTTTTTTCATTGTGCCCAAGTCCTCTTCTATATTTTGTAATTTTATCTCAAACTTTTTGTCAAGATTTTTTATTTTATTATCCAGACCATCTAGTTTGGTGGCTGTTTCTTTCTTCATCTCTCCCATAATTTCCAACTGCTGATCCATTTTGGTTTCCATCTCTGACTTATCTATTTTATCTGGAATACTATTCTTCCTTGTATTCATTTTTGACATTTTCACTACTTCACTTTACTTTTCTGTCTCTTCCTCTAATTGTTACTTCTCTCCTCTA
>NC_059429.1:138316470-138321578 GCF_021028975.2 Sphaerodactylus townsendi | reverse complement strand
AAGAAGAAGAAGAAGAAGAAGAAGAAGAAGAAGAAGAAGAAGAAGAAAAGGAGGAGGAGGAGGAGGAGGAGGAGGTTTGGATTTATATCCCCCTTTCTCTCCTGTAGGAGACTCAAAGGGGCTGACAATCTCCTTGCCCTTCCCCCCTCACAACAAACACCCTGTGAGGTAGGTGGGGCTGAGAGAGCTCCGAGAAGCTGTGACTAGCCCAAGGTCACCCAGCTGGTGTGTGTGGGAGTGTACAGGCTAATCTGTATTCCCCAGAGAAGCCTCCACAGCTCAGGCGGCAGAGCTGGGAATCAAACCCGGTTCCTCCAGATTAGATACATGAGCTCTTAACCTCCTACGCCAAGAGGAAAAGAGAGTAAAGAAGTGAAGGAAACACTCCTCCTTTCTCTGCAGCCTCTCTTTGGGCCAAGATACCAGAGGTTGGGTCACTCTCTACTGGAACAGCAACACAAGATGTTGACTTTCAAGGAAACATCTTTACAGAGCAATCCTATGCCGAGTTATTCCAGTCTAAACCCACTGAAATGAATAGGGTTAGACAGGAGTAACCCTGCTATTACAGTAACTCTTTTATTACAATAATAATAAACTCAGTTGTTGCAGTAACAATTAATTAACAACCATCTGTCAAATTAGCAGAAATATTTTACACAAAGCGAAACAGTAATACTTAGCATTTATAAAGTGTGTTCACAATATTTTGCCTATGTTTTCTTGTTATTTTTACAGTGATCTTATAAAGCAGGCCAAGATTATATCATCCCCTATCTAACCAATGAGGATTATCTTGGTTAAGGCCATCTACTAAGCATGGTGGAGGTAGTATTTGCAATGGAGATTTTTAATTAAGAATGGCACTTCATTTTACTGTGATATATATTCCCATTTTCATTTTCTTTTAAAACCTACCTCCAAAATTTTCAGACTTATCTCGTCACCATTACTGCTGCCATTTTTGTTAAGGGCAAAAGCTATCAGCTGCAGAAAAGAGACTTAAGTTAGGGATTGTCTGCCAATTCCTATCTCGCTCTGAAATGAAGGTAAGTGGGTGGGGGTGGGTGCCGTGGGGGGTAGGGGGTGGAGGTGCCATGGGGGGCAGGGGGGCTGCAGCGGGCAATTTTTGCATCCCCCCACTTGACGAGATTTGTTGTACCCAGGGGCAGAGATTACCCCCCTGTCCCTAGTGGAGTTAATCATTAACAACTGGTTCTCTGAACTGAGAAAATTTTAAAAACTGGTTCTACCTAATAGGTGCGAACAGGCTGCATCCCACCTCTGGCTTCAAGGATGGGGAGATGTCCCCATTGGCCTCCCTCAGAAGGGGCTTCATGGCTACCATGACCCTCCTTTCTCCAAGAAGAGCTTGGGTGGCACGCGGTGTGGCTCTTTCCTTCACAATTGTCACAACAGCTGGGTGAGGTAGGCTAGGCAAAGAGCTATACCAGATCCAATTTTTAACCAAGTATGCAAACACCTTTTCACATTTCCCTGGATCATAAGATTTCAGGTGGAGTTGGCCCAAAGCACTCTGCAGAAAAGGTTTGCTTCCCAGACACAAAAGAAAGAAACAACAGAAATTTATGGGGATAAACCAGTTTATTGAATAAACTTTGCTGAGGCAGCTGTACAAAACCCACATGGTCTCCTATGGGTCCCTTTGGGTGATGTTCACCCTGAGCACCTGGGGGATCCCGGAAACAGTGTCACTACATCACATCAAAGAGACGGGTTCCCTGGTATGCTTCAGGGGGTTTTTTTTGGGGGGGGGGGGATCCACTTTGTCAGTATGAACTTTCACACTGACCCAGTATATTTCAGATACACTACATCATGGCATACAGCTTCCAGTCTTGTTTTATGCGATCTCTATAGTGTGTCTCCTACGGTTGGGCTATGCTTCAAAATGTCTTGCAATCAATTTCCCTGGCTTCTCTGTTGATGTTGTGGATTCCTGCATAAGAACTTGCCACAAATTCTGTGTATGCTGTACCAGAAAAAAAAATCATGTTACTTCCTTGTAAGACCTGTTACATCAGCATTTACATGCACATGCCTTTAAAAAAAACCACATCTGCATTCAATCTCTGGTACACTCAGTGGGCGATTCCGCACTCGAGTAAAATAGGTTCGACCCAGTTCCCTGAGAAGGGTACTAACCTAGGTCGAAGCCATTGTTGTTCCCCACTGCAAATAGCTTGATCCCAGCTCAGAGGGCGGGATCATCCTGTGCCTCTTTGCCGCTCTGTTCCGATTGGCTCCTGTTCTACGGCCACGTTCCGTCTATCCCCACACACGTTATAAAAAAAACTGCCACAGGAATGGAGGGACGAAGGTGGCGTTTTTTTGATTGGCCAGCTGTATGCATGCCCAAAACACTCAGCTGTGATTGACTGAATGGGGGACTCCTGGCACCAGAGATTCCGCACTTTACTGGAATCGAGCTGAGTTCGAGCGTGGTTCCCTGAAAAAGTAGTAGTGCTCCTAACTGGCGCTTCGGAAATTTGACCGCTGGCACGGGGCGGAGCTGGTACAAAACCACGTTGATCCCAGTGGTTGAAGCGGAGCACTTAGGCCTAACGCGAAGCCTTCTAACGTAGGTCGCATAACCTAAGTTCGGGAATCAACCAGCAACAAATTTAAATGAAGGCCTTTCAGAGTCTCAGGTGGGCGATCCTCAGCCCTCAGGGACATACAGCTGGCTTCCACCAGATCATGGGCCTGTGCTGTCCTGACTCCTATATGGTGGAATTTGCTCCCAGCAGGTATTAGGACTCTGTAGGATATTCAACACCTTTAGAGCCTGTAAAACTGAAATTATTCCGCTGTAATTTACAACGGAAGCTGACTTGGACTCCGCGTAATATATCAGCATGAAATTTTCCACCCTTCTTTCTGCTTGCCCGCATTTGTACCCTCGGGTTTTATGTGGGCAAGGGACTGAATTAAATCAAAATCAGGGATTTTTGGAATTTGTTAATTATTGATTATTTAAATTATGGTTTTATGGATTATTGAAACTATGTTTATTGAATTATGTATGTTACCTGCTGCGGAGGGTAAGATATTAAACCAAATCAAATAAATTGGCTTCTACGCTTTAGGCAGAAAAAATGAAACGCACAGATATAGGATGGGTGACACCTGGCTTGACAATAGTGTATGTGAAAGGGATCTGGGAGTCCAGGTAATTCACAAACTGAACATGAGCTAGCGGTGTGATTTGGAAGCCAAGAAAGTCACTGCAATTCTGGGATGCATCAATAAGAGTATAAGTTTCTAGATCAGGGGTCTTCAAACCACGGCTCCTCCAGTTCATGAACTATAATTCCCATCAGCTCCTGTCATTGGGCCATGCTGGCAGGGGCTGATGATAATTGTAGTCAAGAACATGTGGAGGGCCATAGTTTGAAGACCCCTGTTCTAGATGGAGGGAAGTGATTGTACCACCCTACTCTGCATTGGTCAGACTCCTCACCTAGAGAGTAATGTGCCAGGTTCAGTTCTAGGCAACTCCCAGTTTAAGAAGGATATTGACAAGCTGGAACGTGTCCAAAGCAAGTAAACGTATCCAAAATAGTAAAAGGTCTGGAATCCATGCCCCGCTAAGAGAGGCTTAGGGAGCTGGGGATGTTTAGACTGGAGAAGCTGTGAGGGTCAAGGGGTGACACGAGCAGCCATGTTTAAATATTTGAAGGGATGTCAAGTTGGTGAGGGAGCAAGCTTGTTTTCTGCTGCCCTGTGAGACTGGGGCACGGAGTAAAGGATCTAAGGTGCAGGAAAAGGAGGACTGCATCTAAAACATTAGGAAGAACTTTCTTGACAGTCAAGGCTGTTCAACAGTGGAATTCACTGCCTCGGAGAGTGGTCGAGTCTCCTTCTCTGGAGGTTTCTAAACAACACATCTGTCAGGAGTGCTTTGATTGTGTGTTCCTGGATTGCAGTAGGTTGGACTTGATGGCCCCTGGGGTCTCTTCCAACTCTATGATTCTATGACTCTATAATTCTATGATTCTAAATAAAAAAAAAATGGAGGAGCCGGGTCCAGCCGTATTGATGACGCTTTCGCCATTGTGACTAAAAAAAAAAATACAATGTCTGCTCTGTTTGGCAAACCAGTCCCACGCATGATGAAGTTTCTGGCATGTAATTAATGTACTGATACAACCCCCAGTCAAAAGAACAAATATTTTAATTCCCACGTTTTATGAAACAACATTGATCATGGTTCTCCAAGTGTCACCAGTCAGCCTTTTCACCCACTGTCCATGAGTTTGCATAGAACAAGTAAGCCCCTCTGAGCATCTCCATCTCTCTGCCCCTGACACTGTGGGTCTGAGCTATGGTTGCCAGCTTCCAGGTGGGCCCTGGAATTCCTCCCAGGATTACAGCTGATCTCCAGGTGACCTGGATCAGCTCCCCTGGAGGAAATGGGCAGGCTGGATGGGGGATGCTGGCATCTGCTAAGTGCTGCCCGACTCCAGGTAGGGTCTGGAGATATCATAGGATTTACAGCCCATTTTCAGATGGCAGATTTTCATTTCCCCCCCATGAAAATGGCTCATCCGGAGGACAGTATTCTCTGGCATTATACTTCGATGAGTTCTTTTCCTTCCCCAAATTCCACTTCATCCTTGGTCTCGACTAGCATGACTCCAGAAATTCCCCAACCTGGAGTTGGCAACCATTTTGAGATGGGAAAAGGGCTTATAATGCACTACTAAACCAAAGGAAGATAATACCTGGGAAACAATCCAGTTTCTATGTTTATGGGGAATGTGGGAGGCAGGTATGGCAGGCAGGCAGGCAATGGAAAGCCCCAACATCCCTTGCTTTGAAAACCCTACATGGTCCCCTATAAATCACCTGTGGGATGATGACAAAAAGGGGTGGGGGAAAAACATTGCGCTGACTCTTCAACTCTGACTCAAGTTCATAGCCTCGGCTGCTTCCATAAACCAGCGCACTCTCTGCTCCTAAGGTCCAGGCTTCCAACCCCTTCCAAATGGAAACTGGAGGCTCCCTTTGGGGCAGCTGACTCATCCTCTCTCTTCTTCCTATTCAGCCAGAGACAAGGAGGATGCATGGTGACATTTAACAAC
>NC_059429.1:138276470-138311470 GCF_021028975.2 Sphaerodactylus townsendi | reverse complement strand
GGGGGGGGGTGGGGGGGGGGGGGGGTGGGGGGGGGGGGGGGTGGGGGGGGGGGGGGGTGGGGGGGGGGGGGGGTGGGGGGGGGGGGGGGTGGGGGGGGGGGGGGGTGGGGGGGGGGGGGGGTGGGGGGGGGGGGGGGTGGGGGGGGGGGGGGGTGGGGGGGGGGGGGGGTGGGGGGGGGGGGGGGTGGGGGGGGGGGGGGGTGGGGGGGGGGGGGGGTGGGGGGGGGGGGGGGTGGGGGGGGGGGGGGGTGGGGGGGGGGGGGGGTGGGGGGGGGGGGGGGTGGGGGGGGGGGGGGGTGGGGGGGGGGGGGGGTGGGGGGGGGGGGGGGTGGGGGGGGGGGGGGGTGGGGGGGGGGGGGGGTGGGGGGGGGGGGGGGTGGGGGGGGGGGGGGGTGGGGGGGGGGGGGGGTGGGGGGGGGGGGGGGTGGGGGGGGGGGGGGGTGGGGGGGGGGGGGGGTGGGGGGGGGGGGGGGTGGGGGGGGGGGGGGGTGGGGGGGGGGGGGGGTGGGGGGGGGGGGGGGTGGGGGGGGGGGGGGGTGGGGGGGGGGGGGGGTGGGGGGGGGGGGGGGTGGGGGGGGGGGGGGGTGGGGGGGGGGGGGGGTGGGGGGGGGGGGGGGTGGGGGGGGGGGGGGGTGGGGGGGGGGGGGGGTGGGGGGGGGGGGGGGTGGGGGGGGGGGGGGGTGGGGGGGGGGGGGGGTGGGGGGGGGGGGGGGTGGGGGGGGGGGGGGGTGGGGGGGGGGGGGGGTGGGGGGGGGGGGGGGTGGGGGGGGGGGGGGGTGGGGGGGGGGGGGGGTGGGGGGGGGGGGGGGTGGGGGGGGGGGGGGGTGGGGGGGGGGGGGGGTGGGGGGGGGGGGGGGTGGGGGGGGGGGGGGGTGGGGGGGGGGGGGGGTGGGGGGGGGGGGGGGTGGGGGGGGGGGGGGGTGGGGGGGGGGGGGGGTGGGGGGGGGGGGGGGTGGGGGGGGGGGGGGGTGGGGGGGGGGGGGGGTGGGGGGGGGGGGGGGTGGGGGGGGGGGGGGGTGGGGGGGGGGGGGGGTGGGGGGGGGGGGGGGTGGGGGGGGGGGGGGGTGGGGGGGGGGGGGGGTGGGGGGGGGGGGGGGTGGGGGGGGGGGGGGGTGGGGGGGGGGGGGGGTGGGGGGGGGGGGGGGTGGGGGGGGGGGGGGGTGGGGGGGGGGGGGGGTGGGGGGGGGGGGGGGTGGGGGGGGGGGGGGGTGGGGGGGGGGGGGGGTGGGGGGGGGGGGGGGTGGGGGGGGGGGGGGGTGGGGGGGGGGGGGGGTGGGGGGGGGGGGGGGTGGGGGGGGGGGGGGGTGGGGGGGGGGGGGGGTGGGGGGGGGGGGGGGTGGGGGGGGGGGGGGGTGGGGGGGGGGGGGGGTGGGGGGGGGGGGGGGTGGGGGGGGGGGGGGGTGGGGGGGGGGGGGGGTGGGGGGGGGGGGGGGTGGGGGGGGGGGGGGGTGGGGGGGGGGGGGGGTGGGGGGGGGGGGGGGTGGGGGGGGGGGGGGGTGGGGGGGGGGGGGGGTGGGGGGGGGGGGGGGTGGGGGGGGGGGGGGGTGGGGGGGGGGGGGGGTGGGGGGGGGGGGGGGTGGGGGGGGGGGGGGGTGGGGGGGGGGGGGGGTGGGGGGGGGGGGGGGTGGGGGGGGGGGGGGGTGGGGGGGGGGGGGGGTGGGGGGGGGGGGGGGTGGGGGGGGGGGGGGGTGGGGGGGGGGGGGGGTGGGGGGGGGGGGGGGTGGGGGGGGGGGGGGGTGGGGGGGGGGGGGGGTGGGGGGGGGGGGGGGTGGGGGGGGGGGGGGGTGGGGGGGGGGGGGGGTGGGGGGGGGGGGGGGTGGGGGGGGGGGGGGGTGGGGGGGGGGGGGGGTGGGGGGGGGGGGGGGTGGGGGGGGGGGGGGGTGGGGGGGGGGGGGGGTGGGGGGGGGGGGGGGTGGGGGGGGGGGGGGGTGGGGGGGGGGGGGGGTGGGGGGGGGGGGGGGTGGGGGGGGGGGGGGGTGGGGGGGGGGGGGGGTGGGGGGGGGGGGGGGTGGGGGGGGGGGGGGGTGGGGGGGGGGGGGGGTGGGGGGGGGGGGGGGTGGGGGGGGGGGGGGGTGGGGGGGGGGGGGGGTGGGGGGGGGGGGGGGTGGGGGGGGGGGGGGGTGGGGGGGGGGGGGGGTGGGGGGGGGGGGGGGTGGGGGGGGGGGGGGGTGGGGGGGGGGGGGGGTGGGGGGGGGGGGGGGTGGGGGGGGGGGGGGGTGGGGGGGGGGGGGGGTGGGGGGGGGGGGGGGTGGGGGGGGGGGGGGGTGGGGGGGGGGGGGGGTGGGGGGGGGGGGGGGTGGGGGGGGGGGGGGGTGGGGGGGGGGGGGGGTGGGGGGGGGGGGGGGTGGGGGGGGGGGGGGGTGGGGGGGGGGGGGGGTGGGGGGGGGGGGGGGTGGGGGGGGGGGGGGGTGGGGGGGGGGGGGGGTGGGGGGGGGGGGGGGTGGGGGGGGGGGGGGGTGGGGGGGGGGGGGGGTGGGGGGGGGGGGGGGTGGGGGGGGGGGGGGGTGGGGGGGGGGGGGGGTGGGGGGGGGGGGGGGTGGGGGGGGGGGGGGGTGGGGGGGGGGGGGGGTGGGGGGGGGGGGGGGTGGGGGGGGGGGGGGGTGGGGGGGGGGGGGGGTGGGGGGGGGGGGGGGTGGGGGGGGGGGGGGGTGGGGGGGGGGGGGGGTGGGGGGGGGGGGGGGTGGGGGGGGGGGGGGGTGGGGGGGGGGGGGGGTGGGGGGGGGGGGGGGTGGGGGGGGGGGGGGGTGGGGGGGGGGGGGGGTGGGGGGGGGGGGGGGTGGGGGGGGGGGGGGGTGGGGGGGGGGGGGGGTGGGGGGGGGGGGGGGTGGGGGGGGGGGGGGGTGGGGGGGGGGGGGGGTGGGGGGGGGGGGGGGTGGGGGGGGGGGGGGGTGGGGGGGGGGGGGGGTGGGGGGGGGGGGGGGTGGGGGGGGGGGGGGGTGGGGGGGGGGGGGGGTGGGGGGGGGGGGGGGTGGGGGGGGGGGGGGGTGGGGGGGGGGGGGGGTGGGGGGGGGGGGGGGTGGGGGGGGGGGGGGGTGGGGGGGGGGGGGGGTGGGGGGGGGGGGGGGTGGGGGGGGGGGGGGGTGGGGGGGGGGGGGGGTGGGGGGGGGGGGGGGTGGGGGGGGGGGGGGGTGGGGGGGGGGGGGGGTGGGGGGGGGGGGGGGTGGGGGGGGGGGGGGGTGGGGGGGGGGGGGGGTGGGGGGGGGGGGGGGTGGGGGGGGGGGGGGGTGGGGGGGGGGGGGGGTGGGGGGGGGGGGGGGTGGGGGGGGGGGGGGGTGGGGGGGGGGGGGGGTGGGGGGGGGGGGGGGTGGGGGGGGGGGGGGGTGGGGGGGGGGGGGGGTGGGGGGGGGGGGGGGTGGGGGGGGGGGGGGGTGGGGGGGGGGGGGGGTGGGGGGGGGGGGGGGTGGGGGGGGGGGGGGGTGGGGGGGGGGGGGGGTGGGGGGGGGGGGGGGTGGGGGGGGGGGGGGGTGGGGGGGGGGGGGGGTGGGGGGGGGGGGGGGTGGGGGGGGGGGGGGGTGGGGGGGGGGGGGGGTGGGGGGGGGGGGGGGTGGGGGGGGGGGGGGGTGGGGGGGGGGGGGGGTGGGGGGGGGGGGGGGTGGGGGGGGGGGGGGGTGGGGGGGGGGGGGGGTGGGGGGGGGGGGGGGTGGGGGGGGGGGGGGGTGGGGGGGGGGGGGGGTGGGGGGGGGGGGGGGTGGGGGGGGGGGGGGGTGGGGGGGGGGGGGGGTGGGGGGGGGGGGGGGTGGGGGGGGGGGGGGGTGGGGGGGGGGGGGGGTGGGGGGGGGGGGGGGTGGGGGGGGGGGGGGGTGGGGGGGGGGGGGGGTGGGGGGGGGGGGGGGTGGGGGGGGGGGGGGGTGGGGGGGGGGGGGGGTGGGGGGGGGGGGGGGTGGGGGGGGGGGGGGGTGGGGGGGGGGGGGGGTGGGGGGGGGGGGGGGTGGGGGGGGGGGGGGGTGGGGGGGGGGGGGGGTGGGGGGGGGGGGGGGTGGGGGGGGGGGGGGGTGGGGGGGGGGGGGGGTGGGGGGGGGGGGGGGTGGGGGGGGGGGGGGGTGGGGGGGGGGGGGGGTGGGGGGGGGGGGGGGTGGGGGGGGGGGGGGGTGGGGGGGGGGGGGGGTGGGGGGGGGGGGGGGTGGGGGGGGGGGGGGGTGGGGGGGGGGGGGGGTGGGGGGGGGGGGGGGTGGGGGGGGGGGGGGGTGGGGGGGGGGGGGGGTGGGGGGGGGGGGGGGTGGGGGGGGGGGGGGGTGGGGGGGGGGGGGGGTGGGGGGGGGGGGGGGTGGGGGGGGGGGGGGGTGGGGGGGGGGGGGGGTGGGGGGGGGGGGGGGTGGGGGGGGGGGGGGGTGGGGGGGGGGGGGGGTGGGGGGGGGGGGGGGTGGGGGGGGGGGGGGGTGGGGGGGGGGGGGGGTGGGGGGGGGGGGGGGTGGGGGGGGGGGGGGGTGGGGGGGGGGGGGGGTGGGGGGGGGGGGGGGTGGGGGGGGGGGGGGGTGGGGGGGGGGGGGGGTGGGGGGGGGGGGGGGTGGGGGGGGGGGGGGGTGGGGGGGGGGGGGGGTGGGGGGGGGGGGGGGTGGGGGGGGGGGGGGGTGGGGGGGGGGGGGGGTGGGGGGGGGGGGGGGTGGGGGGGGGGGGGGGTGGGGGGGGGGGGGGGTGGGGGGGGGGGGGGGTGGGGGGGGGGGGGGGTGGGGGGGGGGGGGGGTGGGGGGGGGGGGGGGTGGGGGGGGGGGGGGGTGGGGGGGGGGGGGGGTGGGGGGGGGGGGGGGTGGGGGGGGGGGGGGGTGGGGGGGGGGGGGGGTGGGGGGGGGGGGGGGTGGGGGGGGGGGGGGGTGGGGGGGGGGGGGGGTGGGGGGGGGGGGGGGTGGGGGGGGGGGGGGGTGGGGGGGGGGGGGGGTGGGGGGGGGGGGGGGTGGGGGGGGGGGGGGGTGGGGGGGGGGGGGGGTGGGGGGGGGGGGGGGTGGGGGGGGGGGGGGGTGGGGGGGGGGGGGGGTGGGGGGGGGGGGGGGTGGGGGGGGGGGGGGGTGGGGGGGGGGGGGGGTGGGGGGGGGGGGGGGTGGGGGGGGGGGGGGGTGGGGGGGGGGGGGGGTGGGGGGGGGGGGGGGTGGGGGGGGGGGGGGGTGGGGGGGGGGGGGGGTGGGGGGGGGGGGGGGTGGGGGGGGGGGGGGGTGGGGGGGGGGGGGGGTGGGGGGGGGGGGGGGTGGGGGGGGGGGGGGGTGGGGGGGGGGGGGGGTGGGGGGGGGGGGGGGTGGGGGGGGGGGGGGGTGGGGGGGGGGGGGGGTGGGGGGGGGGGGGGGTGGGGGGGGGGGGGGGTGGGGGGGGGGGGGGGTGGGGGGGGGGGGGGGTGGGGGGGGGGGGGGGTGGGGGGGGGGGGGGGTGGGGGGGGGGGGGGGTGGGGGGGGGGGGGGGTGGGGGGGGGGGGGGGTGGGGGGGGGGGGGGGTGGGGGGGGGGGGGGGTGGGGGGGGGGGGGGGTGGGGGGGGGGGGGGGTGGGGGGGGGGGGGGGTGGGGGGGGGGGGGGGTGGGGGGGGGGGGGGGTGGGGGGGGGGGGGGGTGGGGGGGGGGGGGGGTGGGGGGGGGGGGGGGTGGGGGGGGGGGGGGGTGGGGGGGGGGGGGGGTGGGGGGGGGGGGGGGTGGGGGGGGGGGGGGGTGGGGGGGGGGGGGGGTGGGGGGGGGGGGGGGTGGGGGGGGGGGGGGGTGGGGGGGGGGGGGGGTGGGGGGGGGGGGGGGTGGGGGGGGGGGGGGGTGGGGGGGGGGGGGGGTGGGGGGGGGGGGGGGTGGGGGGGGGGGGGGGTGGGGGGGGGGGGGGGTGGGGGGGGGGGGGGGTGGGGGGGGGGGGGGGTGGGGGGGGGGGGGGGTGGGGGGGGGGGGGGGTGGGGGGGGGGGGGGGTGGGGGGGGGGGGGGGTGGGGGGGGGGGGGGGTGGGGGGGGGGGGGGGTGGGGGGGGGGGGGGGTGGGGGGGGGGGGGGGTGGGGGGGGGGGGGGGTGGGGGGGGGGGGGGGTGGGGGGGGGGGGGGGTGGGGGGGGGGGGGGGTGGGGGGGGGGGGGGGTGGGGGGGGGGGGGGGTGGGGGGGGGGGGGGGTGGGGGGGGGGGGGGGTGGGGGGGGGGGGGGGTGGGGGGGGGGGGGGGTGGGGGGGGGGGGGGGTGGGGGGGGGGGGGGGTGGGGGGGGGGGGGGGTGGGGGGGGGGGGGGGTGGGGGGGGGGGGGGGTGGGGGGGGGGGGGGGTGGGGGGGGGGGGGGGTGGGGGGGGGGGGGGGTGGGGGGGGGGGGGGGTGGGGGGGGGGGGGGGTGGGGGGGGGGGGGGGTGGGGGGGGGGGGGGGTGGGGGGGGGGGGGGGTGGGGGGGGGGGGGGGTGGGGGGGGGGGGGGGTGGGGGGGGGGGGGGGTGGGGGGGGGGGGGGGTGGGGGGGGGGGGGGGTGGGGGGGGGGGGGGGTGGGGGGGGGGGGGGGTGGGGGGGGGGGGGGGTGGGGGGGGGGGGGGGTGGGGGGGGGGGGGGGTGGGGGGGGGGGGGGGTGGGGGGGGGGGGGGGTGGGGGGGGGGGGGGGTGGGGGGGGGGGGGGGTGGGGGGGGGGGGGGGTGGGGGGGGGGGGGGGTGGGGGGGGGGGGGGGTGGGGGGGGGGGGGGGTGGGGGGGGGGGGGGGTGGGGGGGGGGGGGGGTGGGGGGGGGGGGGGGTGGGGGGGGGGGGGGGTGGGGGGGGGGGGGGGTGGGGGGGGGGGGGGGTGGGGGGGGGGGGGGGTGGGGGGGGGGGGGGGTGGGGGGGGGGGGGGGTGGGGGGGGGGGGGGGTGGGGGGGGGGGGGGGTGGGGGGGGGGGGGGGTGGGGGGGGGGGGGGGTGGGGGGGGGGGGGGGTGGGGGGGGGGGGGGGTGGGGGGGGGGGGGGGTGGGGGGGGGGGGGGGTGGGGGGGGGGGGGGGTGGGGGGGGGGGGGGGTGGGGGGGGGGGGGGGTGGGGGGGGGGGGGGGTGGGGGGGGGGGGGGGTGGGGGGGGGGGGGGGTGGGGGGGGGGGGGGGTGGGGGGGGGGGGGGGTGGGGGGGGGGGGGGGTGGGGGGGGGGGGGGGTGGGGGGGGGGGGGGGTGGGGGGGGGGGGGGGTGGGGGGGGGGGGGGGTGGGGGGGGGGGGGGGTGGGGGGGGGGGGGGGTGGGGGGGGGGGGGGGTGGGGGGGGGGGGGGGTGGGGGGGGGGGGGGGTGGGGGGGGGGGGGGGTGGGGGGGGGGGGGGGTGGGGGGGGGGGGGGGTGGGGGGGGGGGGGGGTGGGGGGGGGGGGGGGTGGGGGGGGGGGGGGGTGGGGGGGGGGGGGGGTGGGGGGGGGGGGGGGTGGGGGGGGGGGGGGGTGGGGGGGGGGGGGGGTGGGGGGGGGGGGGGGTGGGGGGGGGGGGGGGTGGGGGGGGGGGGGGGTGGGGGGGGGGGGGGGTGGGGGGGGGGGGGGGTGGGGGGGGGGGGGGGTGGGGGGGGGGGGGGGTGGGGGGGGGGGGGGGTGGGGGGGGGGGGGGGTGGGGGGGGGGGGGGGTGGGGGGGGGGGGGGGTGGGGGGGGGGGGGGGTGGGGGGGGGGGGGGGTGGGGGGGGGGGGGGGTGGGGGGGGGGGGGGGTGGGGGGGGGGGGGGGTGGGGGGGGGGGGGGGTGGGGGGGGGGGGGGGTGGGGGGGGGGGGGGGTGGGGGGGGGGGGGGGTGGGGGGGGGGGGGGGTGGGGGGGGGGGGGGGTGGGGGGGGGGGGGGGTGGGGGGGGGGGGGGGTGGGGGGGGGGGGGGGTGGGGGGGGGGGGGGGTGGGGGGGGGGGGGGGTGGGGGGGGGGGGGGGTGGGGGGGGGGGGGGGTGGGGGGGGGGGGGGGTGGGGGGGGGGGGGGGTGGGGGGGGGGGGGGGTGGGGGGGGGGGGGGGTGGGGGGGGGGGGGGGTGGGGGGGGGGGGGGGTGGGGGGGGGGGGGGGTGGGGGGGGGGGGGGGTGGGGGGGGGGGGGGGTGGGGGGGGGGGGGGGTGGGGGGGGGGGGGGGTGGGGGGGGGGGGGGGTGGGGGGGGGGGGGGGTGGGGGGGGGGGGGGGTGGGGGGGGGGGGGGGTGGGGGGGGGGGGGGGTGGGGGGGGGGGGGGGTGGGGGGGGGGGGGGGTGGGGGGGGGGGGGGGTGGGGGGGGGGGGGGGTGGGGGGGGGGGGGGGTGGGGGGGGGGGGGGGTGGGGGGGGGGGGGGGTGGGGGGGGGGGGGGGTGGGGGGGGGGGGGGGTGGGGGGGGGGGGGGGTGGGGGGGGGGGGGGGTGGGGGGGGGGGGGGGTGGGGGGGGGGGGGGGTGGGGGGGGGGGGGGGTGGGGGGGGGGGGGGGTGGGGGGGGGGGGGGGTGGGGGGGGGGGGGGGTGGGGGGGGGGGGGGGTGGGGGGGGGGGGGGGTGGGGGGGGGGGGGGGTGGGGGGGGGGGGGGGTGGGGGGGGGGGGGGGTGGGGGGGGGGGGGGGTGGGGGGGGGGGGGGGTGGGGGGGGGGGGGGGTGGGGGGGGGGGGGGGTGGGGGGGGGGGGGGGTGGGGGGGGGGGGGGGTGGGGGGGGGGGGGGGTGGGGGGGGGGGGGGGTGGGGGGGGGGGGGGGTGGGGGGGGGGGGGGGTGGGGGGGGGGGGGGGTGGGGGGGGGGGGGGGTGGGGGGGGGGGGGGGTGGGGGGGGGGGGGGGTGGGGGGGGGGGGGGGTGGGGGGGGGGGGGGGTGGGGGGGGGGGGGGGTGGGGGGGGGGGGGGGTGGGGGGGGGGGGGGGTGGGGGGGGGGGGGGGTGGGGGGGGGGGGGGGTGGGGGGGGGGGGGGGTGGGGGGGGGGGGGGGTGGGGGGGGGGGGGGGTGGGGGGGGGGGGGGGTGGGGGGGGGGGGGGGTGGGGGGGGGGGGGGGTGGGGGGGGGGGGGGGTGGGGGGGGGGGGGGGTGGGGGGGGGGGGGGGTGGGGGGGGGGGGGGGTGGGGGGGGGGGGGGGTGGGGGGGGGGGGGGGTGGGGGGGGGGGGGGGTGGGGGGGGGGGGGGGTGGGGGGGGGGGGGGGTGGGGGGGGGGGGGGGTGGGGGGGGGGGGGGGTGGGGGGGGGGGGGGGTGGGGGGGGGGGGGGGTGGGGGGGGGGGGGGGTGGGGGGGGGGGGGGGTGGGGGGGGGGGGGGGTGGGGGGGGGGGGGGGTGGGGGGGGGGGGGGGTGGGGGGGGGGGGGGGTGGGGGGGGGGGGGGGTGGGGGGGGGGGGGGGTGGGGGGGGGGGGGGGTGGGGGGGGGGGGGGGTGGGGGGGGGGGGGGGTGGGGGGGGGGGGGGGTGGGGGGGGGGGGGGGTGGGGGGGGGGGGGGGTGGGGGGGGGGGGGGGTGGGGGGGGGGGGGGGTGGGGGGGGGGGGGGGTGGGGGGGGGGGGGGGTGGGGGGGGGGGGGGGTGGGGGGGGGGGGGGGTGGGGGGGGGGGGGGGTGGGGGGGGGGGGGGGTGGGGGGGGGGGGGGGTGGGGGGGGGGGGGGGTGGGGGGGGGGGGGGGTGGGGGGGGGGGGGGGTGGGGGGGGGGGGGGGTGGGGGGGGGGGGGGGTGGGGGGGGGGGGGGGTGGGGGGGGGGGGGGGTGGGGGGGGGGGGGGGTGGGGGGGGGGGGGGGTGGGGGGGGGGGGGGGTGGGGGGGGGGGGGGGTGGGGGGGGGGGGGGGTGGGGGGGGGGGGGGGTGGGGGGGGGGGGGGGTGGGGGGGGGGGGGGGTGGGGGGGGGGGGGGGTGGGGGGGGGGGGGGGTGGGGGGGGGGGGGGGTGGGGGGGGGGGGGGGTGGGGGGGGGGGGGGGTGGGGGGGGGGGGGGGTGGGGGGGGGGGGGGGTGGGGGGGGGGGGGGGTGGGGGGGGGGGGGGGTGGGGGGGGGGGGGGGTGGGGGGGGGGGGGGGTGGGGGGGGGGGGGGGTGGGGGGGGGGGGGGGTGGGGGGGGGGGGGGGTGGGGGGGGGGGGGGGTGGGGGGGGGGGGGGGTGGGGGGGGGGGGGGGTGGGGGGGGGGGGGGGTGGGGGGGGGGGGGGGTGGGGGGGGGGGGGGGTGGGGGGGGGGGGGGGTGGGGGGGGGGGGGGGTGGGGGGGGGGGGGGGTGGGGGGGGGGGGGGGTGGGGGGGGGGGGGGGTGGGGGGGGGGGGGGGTGGGGGGGGGGGGGGGTGGGGGGGGGGGGGGGTGGGGGGGGGGGGGGGTGGGGGGGGGGGGGGGTGGGGGGGGGGGGGGGTGGGGGGGGGGGGGGGTGGGGGGGGGGGGGGGTGGGGGGGGGGGGGGGTGGGGGGGGGGGGGGGTGGGGGGGGGGGGGGGTGGGGGGGGGGGGGGGTGGGGGGGGGGGGGGGTGGGGGGGGGGGGGGGTGGGGGGGGGGGGGGGTGGGGGGGGGGGGGGGTGGGGGGGGGGGGGGGTGGGGGGGGGGGGGGGTGGGGGGGGGGGGGGGTGGGGGGGGGGGGGGGTGGGGGGGGGGGGGGGTGGGGGGGGGGGGGGGTGGGGGGGGGGGGGGGTGGGGGGGGGGGGGGGTGGGGGGGGGGGGGGGTGGGGGGGGGGGGGGGTGGGGGGGGGGGGGGGTGGGGGGGGGGGGGGGTGGGGGGGGGGGGGGGTGGGGGGGGGGGGGGGTGGGGGGGGGGGGGGGTGGGGGGGGGGGGGGGTGGGGGGGGGGGGGGGTGGGGGGGGGGGGGGGTGGGGGGGGGGGGGGGTGGGGGGGGGGGGGGGTGGGGGGGGGGGGGGGTGGGGGGGGGGGGGGGTGGGGGGGGGGGGGGGTGGGGGGGGGGGGGGGTGGGGGGGGGGGGGGGTGGGGGGGGGGGGGGGTGGGGGGGGGGGGGGGTGGGGGGGGGGGGGGGTGGGGGGGGGGGGGGGTGGGGGGGGGGGGGGGTGGGGGGGGGGGGGGGTGGGGGGGGGGGGGGGTGGGGGGGGGGGGGGGTGGGGGGGGGGGGGGGTGGGGGGGGGGGGGGGTGGGGGGGGGGGGGGGTGGGGGGGGGGGGGGGTGGGGGGGGGGGGGGGTGGGGGGGGGGGGGGGTGGGGGGGGGGGGGGGTGGGGGGGGGGGGGGGTGGGGGGGGGGGGGGGTGGGGGGGGGGGGGGGTGGGGGGGGGGGGGGGTGGGGGGGGGGGGGGGTGGGGGGGGGGGGGGGTGGGGGGGGGGGGGGGTGGGGGGGGGGGGGGGTGGGGGGGGGGGGGGGTGGGGGGGGGGGGGGGTGGGGGGGGGGGGGGGTGGGGGGGGGGGGGGGTGGGGGGGGGGGGGGGTGGGGGGGGGGGGGGGTGGGGGGGGGGGGGGGTGGGGGGGGGGGGGGGTGGGGGGGGGGGGGGGTGGGGGGGGGGGGGGGTGGGGGGGGGGGGGGGTGGGGGGGGGGGGGGGTGGGGGGGGGGGGGGGTGGGGGGGGGGGGGGGTGGGGGGGGGGGGGGGTGGGGGGGGGGGGGGGTGGGGGGGGGGGGGGGTGGGGGGGGGGGGGGGTGGGGGGGGGGGGGGGTGGGGGGGGGGGGGGGTGGGGGGGGGGGGGGGTGGGGGGGGGGGGGGGTGGGGGGGGGGGGGGGTGGGGGGGGGGGGGGGTGGGGGGGGGGGGGGGTGGGGGGGGGGGGGGGTGGGGGGGGGGGGGGGTGGGGGGGGGGGGGGGTGGGGGGGGGGGGGGGTGGGGGGGGGGGGGGGTGGGGGGGGGGGGGGGTGGGGGGGGGGGGGGGTGGGGGGGGGGGGGGGTGGGGGGGGGGGGGGGTGGGGGGGGGGGGGGGTGGGGGGGGGGGGGGGTGGGGGGGGGGGGGGGTGGGGGGGGGGGGGGGTGGGGGGGGGGGGGGGTGGGGGGGGGGGGGGGTGGGGGGGGGGGGGGGTGGGGGGGGGGGGGGGTGGGGGGGGGGGGGGGTGGGGGGGGGGGGGGGTGGGGGGGGGGGGGGGTGGGGGGGGGGGGGGGTGGGGGGGGGGGGGGGTGGGGGGGGGGGGGGGTGGGGGGGGGGGGGGGTGGGGGGGGGGGGGGGTGGGGGGGGGGGGGGGTGGGGGGGGGGGGGGGTGGGGGGGGGGGGGGGTGGGGGGGGGGGGGGGTGGGGGGGGGGGGGGGTGGGGGGGGGGGGGGGTGGGGGGGGGGGGGGGTGGGGGGGGGGGGGGGTGGGGGGGGGGGGGGGTGGGGGGGGGGGGGGGTGGGGGGGGGGGGGGGTGGGGGGGGGGGGGGGTGGGGGGGGGGGGGGGTGGGGGGGGGGGGGGGTGGGGGGGGGGGGGGGTGGGGGGGGGGGGGGGTGGGGGGGGGGGGGGGTGGGGGGGGGGGGGGGTGGGGGGGGGGGGGGGTGGGGGGGGGGGGGGGTGGGGGGGGGGGGGGGTGGGGGGGGGGGGGGGTGGGGGGGGGGGGGGGTGGGGGGGGGGGGGGGTGGGGGGGGGGGGGGGTGGGGGGGGGGGGGGGTGGGGGGGGGGGGGGGTGGGGGGGGGGGGGGGTGGGGGGGGGGGGGGGTGGGGGGGGGGGGGGGTGGGGGGGGGGGGGGGTGGGGGGGGGGGGGGGTGGGGGGGGGGGGGGGTGGGGGGGGGGGGGGGTGGGGGGGGGGGGGGGTGGGGGGGGGGGGGGGTGGGGGGGGGGGGGGGTGGGGGGGGGGGGGGGTGGGGGGGGGGGGGGGTGGGGGGGGGGGGGGGTGGGGGGGGGGGGGGGTGGGGGGGGGGGGGGGTGGGGGGGGGGGGGGGTGGGGGGGGGGGGGGGTGGGGGGGGGGGGGGGTGGGGGGGGGGGGGGGTGGGGGGGGGGGGGGGTGGGGGGGGGGGGGGGTGGGGGGGGGGGGGGGTGGGGGGGGGGGGGGGTGGGGGGGGGGGGGGGTGGGGGGGGGGGGGGGTGGGGGGGGGGGGGGGTGGGGGGGGGGGGGGGTGGGGGGGGGGGGGGGTGGGGGGGGGGGGGGGTGGGGGGGGGGGGGGGTGGGGGGGGGGGGGGGTGGGGGGGGGGGGGGGTGGGGGGGGGGGGGGGTGGGGGGGGGGGGGGGTGGGGGGGGGGGGGGGTGGGGGGGGGGGGGGGTGGGGGGGGGGGGGGGTGGGGGGGGGGGGGGGTGGGGGGGGGGGGGGGTGGGGGGGGGGGGGGGTGGGGGGGGGGGGGGGTGGGGGGGGGGGGGGGTGGGGGGGGGGGGGGGTGGGGGGGGGGGGGGGTGGGGGGGGGGGGGGGTGGGGGGGGGGGGGGGTGGGGGGGGGGGGGGGTGGGGGGGGGGGGGGGTGGGGGGGGGGGGGGGTGGGGGGGGGGGGGGGTGGGGGGGGGGGGGGGTGGGGGGGGGGGGGGGTGGGGGGGGGGGGGGGTGGGGGGGGGGGGGGGTGGGGGGGGGGGGGGGTGGGGGGGGGGGGGGGTGGGGGGGGGGGGGGGTGGGGGGGGGGGGGGGTGGGGGGGGGGGGGGGTGGGGGGGGGGGGGGGTGGGGGGGGGGGGGGGTGGGGGGGGGGGGGGGTGGGGGGGGGGGGGGGTGGGGGGGGGGGGGGGTGGGGGGGGGGGGGGGTGGGGGGGGGGGGGGGTGGGGGGGGGGGGGGGTGGGGGGGGGGGGGGGTGGGGGGGGGGGGGGGTGGGGGGGGGGGGGGGTGGGGGGGGGGGGGGGTGGGGGGGGGGGGGGGTGGGGGGGGGGGGGGGTGGGGGGGGGGGGGGGTGGGGGGGGGGGGGGGTGGGGGGGGGGGGGGGTGGGGGGGGGGGGGGGTGGGGGGGGGGGGGGGTGGGGGGGGGGGGGGGTGGGGGGGGGGGGGGGTGGGGGGGGGGGGGGGTGGGGGGGGGGGGGGGTGGGGGGGGGGGGGGGTGGGGGGGGGGGGGGGTGGGGGGGGGGGGGGGTGGGGGGGGGGGGGGGTGGGGGGGGGGGGGGGTGGGGGGGGGGGGGGGTGGGGGGGGGGGGGGGTGGGGGGGGGGGGGGGTGGGGGGGGGGGGGGGTGGGGGGGGGGGGGGGTGGGGGGGGGGGGGGGTGGGGGGGGGGGGGGGTGGGGGGGGGGGGGGGTGGGGGGGGGGGGGGGTGGGGGGGGGGGGGGGTGGGGGGGGGGGGGGGTGGGGGGGGGGGGGGGTGGGGGGGGGGGGGGGTGGGGGGGGGGGGGGGTGGGGGGGGGGGGGGGTGGGGGGGGGGGGGGGTGGGGGGGGGGGGGGGTGGGGGGGGGGGGGGGTGGGGGGGGGGGGGGGTGGGGGGGGGGGGGGGTGGGGGGGGGGGGGGGTGGGGGGGGGGGGGGGTGGGGGGGGGGGGGGGTGGGGGGGGGGGGGGGTGGGGGGGGGGGGGGGTGGGGGGGGGGGGGGGTGGGGGGGGGGGGGGGTGGGGGGGGGGGGGGGTGGGGGGGGGGGGGGGTGGGGGGGGGGGGGGGTGGGGGGGGGGGGGGGTGGGGGGGGGGGGGGGTGGGGGGGGGGGGGGGTGGGGGGGGGGGGGGGTGGGGGGGGGGGGGGGTGGGGGGGGGGGGGGGTGGGGGGGGGGGGGGGTGGGGGGGGGGGGGGGTGGGGGGGGGGGGGGGTGGGGGGGGGGGGGGGTGGGGGGGGGGGGGGGTGGGGGGGGGGGGGGGTGGGGGGGGGGGGGGGTGGGGGGGGGGGGGGGTGGGGGGGGGGGGGGGTGGGGGGGGGGGGGGGTGGGGGGGGGGGGGGGTGGGGGGGGGGGGGGGTGGGGGGGGGGGGGGGTGGGGGGGGGGGGGGGTGGGGGGGGGGGGGGGTGGGGGGGGGGGGGGGTGGGGGGGGGGGGGGGTGGGGGGGGGGGGGGGTGGGGGGGGGGGGGGGTGGGGGGGGGGGGGGGTGGGGGGGGGGGGGGGTGGGGGGGGGGGGGGGTGGGGGGGGGGGGGGGTGGGGGGGGGGGGGGGTGGGGGGGGGGGGGGGTGGGGGGGGGGGGGGGTGGGGGGGGGGGGGGGTGGGGGGGGGGGGGGGTGGGGGGGGGGGGGGGTGGGGGGGGGGGGGGGTGGGGGGGGGGGGGGGTGGGGGGGGGGGGGGGTGGGGGGGGGGGGGGGTGGGGGGGGGGGGGGGTGGGGGGGGGGGGGGGTGGGGGGGGGGGGGGGTGGGGGGGGGGGGGGGTGGGGGGGGGGGGGGGTGGGGGGGGGGGGGGGTGGGGGGGGGGGGGGGTGGGGGGGGGGGGGGGTGGGGGGGGGGGGGGGTGGGGGGGGGGGGGGGTGGGGGGGGGGGGGGGTGGGGGGGGGGGGGGGTGGGGGGGGGGGGGGGTGGGGGGGGGGGGGGGTGGGGGGGGGGGGGGGTGGGGGGGGGGGGGGGTGGGGGGGGGGGGGGGTGGGGGGGGGGGGGGGTGGGGGGGGGGGGGGGTGGGGGGGGGGGGGGGTGGGGGGGGGGGGGGGTGGGGGGGGGGGGGGGTGGGGGGGGGGGGGGGTGGGGGGGGGGGGGGGTGGGGGGGGGGGGGGGTGGGGGGGGGGGGGGGTGGGGGGGGGGGGGGGTGGGGGGGGGGGGGGGTGGGGGGGGGGGGGGGTGGGGGGGGGGGGGGGTGGGGGGGGGGGGGGGTGGGGGGGGGGGGGGGTGGGGGGGGGGGGGGGTGGGGGGGGGGGGGGGTGGGGGGGGGGGGGGGTGGGGGGGGGGGGGGGTGGGGGGGGGGGGGGGTGGGGGGGGGGGGGGGTGGGGGGGGGGGGGGGTGGGGGGGGGGGGGGGTGGGGGGGGGGGGGGGTGGGGGGGGGGGGGGGTGGGGGGGGGGGGGGGTGGGGGGGGGGGGGGGTGGGGGGGGGGGGGGGTGGGGGGGGGGGGGGGTGGGGGGGGGGGGGGGTGGGGGGGGGGGGGGGTGGGGGGGGGGGGGGGTGGGGGGGGGGGGGGGTGGGGGGGGGGGGGGGTGGGGGGGGGGGGGGGTGGGGGGGGGGGGGGGTGGGGGGGGGGGGGGGTGGGGGGGGGGGGGGGTGGGGGGGGGGGGGGGTGGGGGGGGGGGGGGGTGGGGGGGGGGGGGGGTGGGGGGGGGGGGGGGTGGGGGGGGGGGGGGGTGGGGGGGGGGGGGGGTGGGGGGGGGGGGGGGTGGGGGGGGGGGGGGGTGGGGGGGGGGGGGGGTGGGGGGGGGGGGGGGTGGGGGGGGGGGGGGGTGGGGGGGGGGGGGGGTGGGGGGGGGGGGGGGTGGGGGGGGGGGGGGGTGGGGGGGGGGGGGGGTGGGGGGGGGGGGGGGTGGGGGGGGGGGGGGGTGGGGGGGGGGGGGGGTGGGGGGGGGGGGGGGTGGGGGGGGGGGGGGGTGGGGGGGGGGGGGGGTGGGGGGGGGGGGGGGTGGGGGGGGGGGGGGGTGGGGGGGGGGGGGGGTGGGGGGGGGGGGGGGTGGGGGGGGGGGGGGGTGGGGGGGGGGGGGGGTGGGGGGGGGGGGGGGTGGGGGGGGGGGGGGGTGGGGGGGGGGGGGGGTGGGGGGGGGGGGGGGTGGGGGGGGGGGGGGGTGGGGGGGGGGGGGGGTGGGGGGGGGGGGGGGTGGGGGGGGGGGGGGGTGGGGGGGGGGGGGGGTGGGGGGGGGGGGGGGTGGGGGGGGGGGGGGGTGGGGGGGGGGGGGGGTGGGGGGGGGGGGGGGTGGGGGGGGGGGGGGGTGGGGGGGGGGGGGGGTGGGGGGGGGGGGGGGTGGGGGGGGGGGGGGGTGGGGGGGGGGGGGGGTGGGGGGGGGGGGGGGTGGGGGGGGGGGGGGGTGGGGGGGGGGGGGGGTGGGGGGGGGGGGGGGTGGGGGGGGGGGGGGGTGGGGGGGGGGGGGGGTGGGGGGGGGGGGGGGTGGGGGGGGGGGGGGGTGGGGGGGGGGGGGGGTGGGGGGGGGGGGGGGTGGGGGGGGGGGGGGGTGGGGGGGGGGGGGGGTGGGGGGGGGGGGGGGTGGGGGGGGGGGGGGGTGGGGGGGGGGGGGGGTGGGGGGGGGGGGGGGTGGGGGGGGGGGGGGGTGGGGGGGGGGGGGGGTGGGGGGGGGGGGGGGTGGGGGGGGGGGGGGGTGGGGGGGGGGGGGGGTGGGGGGGGGGGGGGGTGGGGGGGGGGGGGGGTGGGGGGGGGGGGGGGTGGGGGGGGGGGGGGGTGGGGGGGGGGGGGGGTGGGGGGGGGGGGGGGTGGGGGGGGGGGGGGGTGGGGGGGGGGGGGGGTGGGGGGGGGGGGGGGTGGGGGGGGGGGGGGGTGGGGGGGGGGGGGGGTGGGGGGGGGGGGGGGTGGGGGGGGGGGGGGGTGGGGGGGGGGGGGGGTGGGGGGGGGGGGGGGTGGGGGGGGGGGGGGGTGGGGGGGGGGGGGGGTGGGGGGGGGGGGGGGTGGGGGGGGGGGGGGGTGGGGGGGGGGGGGGGTGGGGGGGGGGGGGGGTGGGGGGGGGGGGGGGTGGGGGGGGGGGGGGGTGGGGGGGGGGGGGGGTGGGGGGGGGGGGGGGTGGGGGGGGGGGGGGGTGGGGGGGGGGGGGGGTGGGGGGGGGGGGGGGTGGGGGGGGGGGGGGGTGGGGGGGGGGGGGGGTGGGGGGGGGGGGGGGTGGGGGGGGGGGGGGGTGGGGGGGGGGGGGGGTGGGGGGGGGGGGGGGTGGGGGGGGGGGGGGGTGGGGGGGGGGGGGGGTGGGGGGGGGGGGGGGTGGGGGGGGGGGGGGGTGGGGGGGGGGGGGGGTGGGGGGGGGGGGGGGTGGGGGGGGGGGGGGGTGGGGGGGGGGGGGGGTGGGGGGGGGGGGGGGTGGGGGGGGGGGGGGGTGGGGGGGGGGGGGGGTGGGGGGGGGGGGGGGTGGGGGGGGGGGGGGGTGGGGGGGGGGGGGGGTGGGGGGGGGGGGGGGTGGGGGGGGGGGGGGGTGGGGGGGGGGGGGGGTGGGGGGGGGGGGGGGTGGGGGGGGGGGGGGGTGGGGGGGGGGGGGGGTGGGGGGGGGGGGGGGTGGGGGGGGGGGGGGGTGGGGGGGGGGGGGGGTGGGGGGGGGGGGGGGTGGGGGGGGGGGGGGGTGGGGGGGGGGGGGGGTGGGGGGGGGGGGGGGTGGGGGGGGGGGGGGGTGGGGGGGGGGGGGGGTGGGGGGGGGGGGGGGTGGGGGGGGGGGGGGGTGGGGGGGGGGGGGGGTGGGGGGGGGGGGGGGTGGGGGGGGGGGGGGGTGGGGGGGGGGGGGGGTGGGGGGGGGGGGGGGTGGGGGGGGGGGGGGGTGGGGGGGGGGGGGGGTGGGGGGGGGGGGGGGTGGGGGGGGGGGGGGGTGGGGGGGGGGGGGGGTGGGGGGGGGGGGGGGTGGGGGGGGGGGGGGGTGGGGGGGGGGGGGGGTGGGGGGGGGGGGGGGTGGGGGGGGGGGGGGGTGGGGGGGGGGGGGGGTGGGGGGGGGGGGGGGTGGGGGGGGGGGGGGGTGGGGGGGGGGGGGGGTGGGGGGGGGGGGGGGTGGGGGGGGGGGGGGGTGGGGGGGGGGGGGGGTGGGGGGGGGGGGGGGTGGGGGGGGGGGGGGGTGGGGGGGGGGGGGGGTGGGGGGGGGGGGGGGTGGGGGGGGGGGGGGGTGGGGGGGGGGGGGGGTGGGGGGGGGGGGGGGTGGGGGGGGGGGGGGGTGGGGGGGGGGGGGGGTGGGGGGGGGGGGGGGTGGGGGGGGGGGGGGGTGGGGGGGGGGGGGGGTGGGGGGGGGGGGGGGTGGGGGGGGGGGGGGGTGGGGGGGGGGGGGGGTGGGGGGGGGGGGGGGTGGGGGGGGGGGGGGGTGGGGGGGGGGGGGGGTGGGGGGGGGGGGGGGTGGGGGGGGGGGGGGGTGGGGGGGGGGGGGGGTGGGGGGGGGGGGGGGTGGGGGGGGGGGGGGGTGGGGGGGGGGGGGGGTGGGGGGGGGGGGGGGTGGGGGGGGGGGGGGGTGGGGGGGGGGGGGGGTGGGGGGGGGGGGGGGTGGGGGGGGGGGGGGGTGGGGGGGGGGGGGGGTGGGGGGGGGGGGGGGTGGGGGGGGGGGGGGGTGGGGGGGGGGGGGGGTGGGGGGGGGGGGGGGTGGGGGGGG
Organism: Sphaerodactylus townsendi; assembly: GCF_021028975.2. Classification (NCBI taxonomy): domain Eukaryota; kingdom Metazoa; phylum Chordata; class Lepidosauria; order Squamata; family Sphaerodactylidae; genus Sphaerodactylus; species Sphaerodactylus townsendi. Next base: position 138,292,796 of record NC_059429.1, on the reverse strand, counting down.
GGGGGGGTGGGGGGGGGGGGGGGTGGGGGGGGGGGGGGGTGGGGGGGGGGGGGGGTGGGGGGGGGGGGGGGTGGGGGGGGGGGGGGGTGGGGGGGGGGGGGGGTGGGGGGGGGGGGGGGTGGGGGGGGGGGGGGGTGGGGGGGGGGGGGGGTGGGGGGGGGGGGGGGTGGGGGGGGGGGGGGGTGGGGGGGGGGGGGGGTGGGGGGGGGGGGGGGTGGGGGGGGGGGGGGGTGGGGGGGGGGGGGGGTGGGGGGGGGGGGGGGTGGGGGGGGGGGGGGGTGGGGGGGGGGGGGGGTGGGGGGGGGGGGGGGTGGGGGGGGGGGGGGGTGGGGGGGGGGGGGGGTGGGGGGGGGGGGGGGTGGGGGGGGGGGGGGGTGGGGGGGGGGGGGGGTGGGGGGGGGGGGGGGTGGGGGGGGGGGGGGGTGGGGGGGGGGGGGGGTGGGGGGGGGGGGGGGTGGGGGGGGGGGGGGGTGGGGGGGGGGGGGGGTGGGGGGGGGGGGGGGTGGGGGGGGGGGGGGGTGGGGGGGGGGGGGGGTGGGGGGGGGGGGGGGTGGGGGGGGGGGGGGGTGGGGGGGGGGGGGGGTGGGGGGGGGGGGGGGTGGGGGGGGGGGGGGGTGGGGGGGGGGGGGGGTGGGGGGGGGGGGGGGTGGGGGGGGGGGGGGGTGGGGGGGGGGGGGGGTGGGGGGGGGGGGGGGTGGGGGGGGGGGGGGGTGGGGGGGGGGGGGGGTGGGGGGGGGGGGGGGTGGGGGGGGGGGGGGGTGGGGGGGGGGGGGGGTGGGGGGGGGGGGGGGTGGGGGGGGGGGGGGGTGGGGGGGGGGGGGGGTGGGGGGGGGGGGGGGTGGGGGGGGGGGGGGGTGGGGGGGGGGGGGGGTGGGGGGGGGGGGGGGTGGGGGGGGGGGGGGGTGGGGGGGGGGGGGGGTGGGGGGGGGGGGGGGTGGGGGGGGGGGGGGGTGGGGGGGGGGGGGGGTGGGGGGGGGGGGGGGTGGGGGGGGGGGGGGGTGGGGGGGGGGGGGGGTGGGGGGGGGGGGGGGTGGGGGGGGGGGGGGGTGGGGGGGGGGGGGGGTGGGGGGGGGGGGGGGTGGGGGGGGGGGGGGGTGGGGGGGGGGGGGGGTGGGGGGGGGGGGGGGTGGGGGGGGGGGGGGGTGGGGGGGGGGGGGGGTGGGGGGGGGGGGGGGTGGGGGGGGGGGGGGGTGGGGGGGGGGGGGGGTGGGGGGGGGGGGGGGTGGGGGGGGGGGGGGGTGGGGGGGGGGGGGGGTGGGGGGGGGGGGGGGTGGGGGGGGGGGGGGGTGGGGGGGGGGGGGGGTGGGGGGGGGGGGGGGTGGGGGGGGGGGGGGGTGGGGGGGGGGGGGGGTGGGGGGGGGGGGGGGTGGGGGGGGGGGGGGGTGGGGGGGGGGGGGGGTGGGGGGGGGGGGGGGTGGGGGGGGGGGGGGGTGGGGGGGGGGGGGGGTGGGGGGGGGGGGGGGTGGGGGGGGGGGGGGGTGGGGGGGGGGGGGGGTGGGGGGGGGGGGGGGTGGGGGGGGGGGGGGGTGGGGGGGGGGGGGGGTGGGGGGGGGGGGGGGTGGGGGGGGGGGGGGGTGGGGGGGGGGGGGGGTGGGGGGGGGGGGGGGTGGGGGGGGGGGGGGGTGGGGGGGGGGGGGGGTGGGGGGGGGGGGGGGTGGGGGGGGGGGGGGGTGGGGGGGGGGGGGGGTGGGGGGGGGGGGGGGTGGGGGGGGGGGGGGGTGGGGGGGGGGGGGGGTGGGGGGGGGGGGGGGTGGGGGGGGGGGGGGGTGGGGGGGGGGGGGGGTGGGGGGGGGGGGGGGTGGGGGGGGGGGGGGGTGGGGGGGGGGGGGGGTGGGGGGGGGGGGGGGTGGGGGGGGGGGGGGGTGGGGGGGGGGGGGGGTGGGGGGGGGGGGGGGTGGGGGGGGGGGGGGGTGGGGGGGGGGGGGGGTGGGGGGGGGGGGGGGTGGGGGGGGGGGGGGGTGGGGGGGGGGGGGGGTGGGGGGGGGGGGGGGTGGGGGGGGGGGGGGGTGGGGGGGGGGGGGGGTGGGGGGGGGGGGGGGTGGGGGGGGGGGGGGGTGGGGGGGGGGGGGGGTGGGGGGGGGGGGGGGTGGGGGGGGGGGGGGGTGGGGGGGGGGGGGGGTGGGGGGGGGGGGGGGTGGGGGGGGGGGGGGGTGGGGGGGGGGGGGGGTGGGGGGGGGGGGGGGTGGGGGGGGGGGGGGGTGGGGGGGGGGGGGGGTGGGGGGGGGGGGGGGTGGGGGGGGGGGGGGGTGGGGGGGGGGGGGGGTGGGGGGGGGGGGGGGTGGGGGGGGGGGGGGGTGGGGGGGGGGGGGGGTGGGGGGGGGGGGGGGTGGGGGGGGGGGGGGGTGGGGGGGGGGGGGGGTGGGGGGGGGGGGGGGTGGGGGGGGGGGGGGGTGGGGGGGGGGGGGGGTGGGGGGGGGGGGGGGTGGGGGGGGGGGGGGGTGGGGGGGGGGGGGGGTGGGGGGGGGGGGGGGTGGGGGGGGGGGGGGGTGGGGGGGGGGGGGGGTGGGGGGGGGGGGGGGTGGGGGGGGGGGGGGGTGGGGGGGGGGGGGGGTGGGGGGGGGGGGGGGTGGGGGGGGGGGGGGGTGGGGGGGGGGGGGGGTGGGGGGGGGGGGGGGTGGGGGGGGGGGGGGGTGGGGGGGGGGGGGGGTGGGGGGGGGGGGGGGTGGGGGGGGGGGGGGGTGGGGGGGGGGGGGGGTGGGGGGGGGGGGGGGTGGGGGGGGGGGGGGGTGGGGGGGGGGGGGGGTGGGGGGGGGGGGGGGTGGGGGGGGGGGGGGGTGGGGGGGGGGGGGGGTGGGGGGGGGGGGGGGTGGGGGGGGGGGGGGGTGGGGGGGGGGGGGGGTGGGGGGGGGGGGGGGTGGGGGGGGGGGGGGGTGGGGGGGGGGGGGGGTGGGGGGGGGGGGGGGTGGGGGGGGGGGGGGGTGGGGGGGGGGGGGGGTGGGGGGGGGGGGGGGTGGGGGGGGGGGGGGGTGGGGGGGGGGGGGGGTGGGGGGGGGGGGGGGTGGGGGGGGGGGGGGGTGGGGGGGGGGGGGGGTGGGGGGGGGGGGGGGTGGGGGGGGGGGGGGGTGGGGGGGGGGGGGGGTGGGGGGGGGGGGGGGTGGGGGGGGGGGGGGGTGGGGGGGGGGGGGGGTGGGGGGGGGGGGGGGTGGGGGGGGGGGGGGGTGGGGGGGGGGGGGGGTGGGGGGGGGGGGGGGTGGGGGGGGGGGGGGGTGGGGGGGGGGGGGGGTGGGGGGGGGGGGGGGTGGGGGGGGGGGGGGGTGGGGGGGGGGGGGGGTGGGGGGGGGGGGGGGTGGGGGGGGGGGGGGGTGGGGGGGGGGGGGGGTGGGGGGGGGGGGGGGTGGGGGGGGGGGGGGGTGGGGGGGGGGGGGGGTGGGGGGGGGGGGGGGTGGGGGGGGGGGGGGGTGGGGGGGGGGGGGGGTGGGGGGGGGGGGGGGTGGGGGGGGGGGGGGGTGGGGGGGGGGGGGGGTGGGGGGGGGGGGGGGTGGGGGGGGGGGGGGGTGGGGGGGGGGGGGGGTGGGGGGGGGGGGGGGTGGGGGGGGGGGGGGGTGGGGGGGGGGGGGGGTGGGGGGGGGGGGGGGTGGGGGGGGGGGGGGGTGGGGGGGGGGGGGGGTGGGGGGGGGGGGGGGTGGGGGGGGGGGGGGGTGGGGGGGGGGGGGGGTGGGGGGGGGGGGGGGTGGGGGGGGGGGGGGGTGGGGGGGGGGGGGGGTGGGGGGGGGGGGGGGTGGGGGGGGGGGGGGGTGGGGGGGGGGGGGGGTGGGGGGGGGGGGGGGTGGGGGGGGGGGGGGGTGGGGGGGGGGGGGGGTGGGGGGGGGGGGGGGTGGGGGGGGGGGGGGGTGGGGGGGGGGGGGGGTGGGGGGGGGGGGGGGTGGGGGGGGGGGGGGGTGGGGGGGGGGGGGGGTGGGGGGGGGGGGGGGTGGGGGGGGGGGGGGGTGGGGGGGGGGGGGGGTGGGGGGGGGGGGGGGTGGGGGGGGGGGGGGGTGGGGGGGGGGGGGGGTGGGGGGGGGGGGGGGTGGGGGGGGGGGGGGGTGGGGGGGGGGGGGGGTGGGGGGGGGGGGGGGTGGGGGGGGGGGGGGGTGGGGGGGGGGGGGGGTGGGGGGGGGGGGGGGTGGGGGGGGGGGGGGGTGGGGGGGGGGGGGGGTGGGGGGGGGGGGGGGTGGGGGGGGGGGGGGGTGGGGGGGGGGGGGGGTGGGGGGGGGGGGGGGTGGGGGGGGGGGGGGGTGGGGGGGGGGGGGGGTGGGGGGGGGGGGGGGTGGGGGGGGGGGGGGGTGGGGGGGGGGGGGGGTGGGGGGGGGGGGGGGTGGGGGGGGGGGGGGGTGGGGGGGGGGGGGGGTGGGGGGGGGGGGGGGTGGGGGGGGGGGGGGGTGGGGGGGGGGGGGGGTGGGGGGGGGGGGGGGTGGGGGGGGGGGGGGGTGGGGGGGGGGGGGGGTGGGGGGGGGGGGGGGTGGGGGGGGGGGGGGGTGGGGGGGGGGGGGGGTGGGGGGGGGGGGGGGTGGGGGGGGGGGGGGGTGGGGGGGGGGGGGGGTGGGGGGGGGGGGGGGTGGGGGGGGGGGGGGGTGGGGGGGGGGGGGGGTGGGGGGGGGGGGGGGTGGGGGGGGGGGGGGGTGGGGGGGGGGGGGGGTGGGGGGGGGGGGGGGTGGGGGGGGGGGGGGGTGGGGGGGGGGGGGGGTGGGGGGGGGGGGGGGTGGGGGGGGGGGGGGGTGGGGGGGGGGGGGGGTGGGGGGGGGGGGGGGTGGGGGGGGGGGGGGGTGGGGGGGGGGGGGGGTGGGGGGGGGGGGGGGTGGGGGGGGGGGGGGGTGGGGGGGGGGGGGGGTGGGGGGGGGGGGGGGTGGGGGGGGGGGGGGGTGGGGGGGGGGGGGGGTGGGGGGGGGGGGGGGTGGGGGGGGGGGGGGGTGGGGGGGGGGGGGGGTGGGGGGGGGGGGGGGTGGGGGGGGGGGGGGGTGGGGGGGGGGGGGGGTGGGGGGGGGGGGGGGTGGGGGGGGGGGGGGGTGGGGGGGGGGGGGGGTGGGGGGGGGGGGGGGTGGGGGGGGGGGGGGGTGGGGGGGGGGGGGGGTGGGGGGGGGGGGGGGTGGGGGGGGGGGGGGGTGGGGGGGGGGGGGGGTGGGGGGGGGGGGGGGTGGGGGGGGGGGGGGGTGGGGGGGGGGGGGGGTGGGGGGGGGGGGGGGTGGGGGGGGGGGGGGGTGGGGGGGGGGGGGGGTGGGGGGGGGGGGGGGTGGGGGGGGGGGGGGGTGGGGGGGGGGGGGGGTGGGGGGGGGGGGGGGTGGGGGGGGGGGGGGGTGGGGGGGGGGGGGGGTGGGGGGGGGGGGGGGTGGGGGGGGGGGGGGGTGGGGGGGGGGGGGGGTGGGGGGGGGGGGGGGTGGGGGGGGGGGGGGGTGGGGGGGGGGGGGGGTGGGGGGGGGGGGGGGTGGGGGGGGGGGGGGGTGGGGGGGGGGGGGGGTGGGGGGGGGGGGGGGTGGGGGGGGGGGGGGGTGGGGGGGGGGGGGGGTGGGGGGGGGGGGGGGTGGGGGGGGGGGGGGGTGGGGGGGGGGGGGGGTGGGGGGGGGGGGGGGTGGGGGGGGGGGGGGGTGGGGGGGGGGGGGGGTGGGGGGGGGGGGGGGTGGGGGGGGGGGGGGGTGGGGGGGGGGGGGGGTGGGGGGGGGGGGGGGTGGGGGGGGGGGGGGGTGGGGGGGGGGGGGGGTGGGGGGGGGGGGGGGTGGGGGGGGGGGGGGGTGGGGGGGGGGGGGGGTGGGGGGGGGGGGGGGTGGGGGGGGGGGGGGGTGGGGGGGGGGGGGGGTGGGGGGGGGGGGGGGTGGGGGGGGGGGGGGGTGGGGGGGGGGGGGGGTGGGGGGGGGGGGGGGTGGGGGGGGGGGGGGGTGGGGGGGGGGGGGGGTGGGGGGGGGGGGGGGTGGGGGGGGGGGGGGGTGGGGGGGGGGGGGGGTGGGGGGGGGGGGGGGTGGGGGGGGGGGGGGGTGGGGGGGGGGGGGGGTGGGGGGGGGGGGGGGTGGGGGGGGGGGGGGGTGGGGGGGGGGGGGGGTGGGGGGGGGGGGGGGTGGGGGGGGGGGGGGGTGGGGGGGGGGGGGGGTGGGGGGGGGGGGGGGTGGGGGGGGGGGGGGGTGGGGGGGGGGGGGGGTGGGGGGGGGGGGGGGTGGGGGGGGGGGGGGGTGGGGGGGGGGGGGGGTGGGGGGGGGGGGGGGTGGGGGGGGGGGGGGGTGGGGGGGGGGGGGGGTGGGGGGGGGGGGGGGTGGGGGGGGGGGGGGGTGGGGGGGGGGGGGGGTGGGGGGGGGGGGGGGTGGGGGGGGGGGGGGGTGGGGGGGGGGGGGGGTGGGGGGGGGGGGGGGTGGGGGGGGGGGGGGGTGGGGGGGGGGGGGGGTGGGGGGGGGGGGGGGTGGGGGGGGGGGGGGGTGGGGGGGGGGGGGGGTGGGGGGGGGGGGGGGTGGGGGGGGGGGGGGGTGGGGGGGGGGGGGGGTGGGGGGGGGGGGGGGTGGGGGGGGGGGGGGGTGGGGGGGGGGGGGGGTGGGGGGGGGGGGGGGTGGGGGGGGGGGGGGGTGGGGGGGGGGGGGGGTGGGGGGGGGGGGGGGTGGGGGGGGGGGGGGGTGGGGGGGGGGGGGGGTGGGGGGGGGGGGGGGTGGGGGGGGGGGGGGGTGGGGGGGGGGGGGGGTGGGGGGGGGGGGGGGTGGGGGGGGGGGGGGGTGGGGGGGGGGGGGGGTGGGGGGGGGGGGGGGTGGGGGGGGGGGGGGGTGGGGGGGGGGGGGGGTGGGGGGGGGGGGGGGTGGGGGGGGGGGGGGGTGGGGGGGGGGGGGGGTGGGGGGGGGGGGGGGTGGGGGGGGGGGGGGGTGGGGGGGGGGGGGGGTGGGGGGGGGGGGGGGTGGGGGGGGGGGGGGGTGGGGGGGGGGGGGGGTGGGGGGGGGGGGGGGTGGGGGGGGGGGGGGGTGGGGGGGGGGGGGGGTGGGGGGGGGGGGGGGTGGGGGGGGGGGGGGGTGGGGGGGGGGGGGGGTGGGGGGGGGGGGGGGTGGGGGGGGGGGGGGGTGGGGGGGGGGGGGGGTGGGGGGGGGGGGGGGTGGGGGGGGGGGGGGGTGGGGGGGGGGGGGGGTGGGGGGGGGGGGGGGTGGGGGGGGGGGGGGGTGGGGGGGGGGGGGGGTGGGGGGGGGGGGGGGTGGGGGGGGGGGGGGGTGGGGGGGGGGGGGGGTGGGGGGGGGGGGGGGTGGGGGGGGGGGGGGGTGGGGGGGGGGGGGGGTGGGGGGGGGGGGGGGTGGGGGGGGGGGGGGGTGGGGGGGGGGGGGGGTGGGGGGGGGGGGGGGTGGGGGGGGGGGGGGGTGGGGGGGGGGGGGGGTGGGGGGGGGGGGGGGTGGGGGGGGGGGGGGGTGGGGGGGGGGGGGGGTGGGGGGGGGGGGGGGTGGGGGGGGGGGGGGGTGGGGGGGGGGGGGGGTGGGGGGGGGGGGGGGTGGGGGGGGGGGGGGGTGGGGGGGGGGGGGGGTGGGGGGGGGGGGGGGTGGGGGGGGGGGGGGGTGGGGGGGGGGGGGGGTGGGGGGGGGGGGGGGTGGGGGGGGGGGGGGGTGGGGGGGGGGGGGGGTGGGGGGGGGGGGGGGTGGGGGGGGGGGGGGGTGGGGGGGGGGGGGGGTGGGGGGGGGGGGGGGTGGGGGGGGGGGGGGGTGGGGGGGGGGGGGGGTGGGGGGGGGGGGGGGTGGGGGGGGGGGGGGGTGGGGGGGGGGGGGGGTGGGGGGGGGGGGGGGTGGGGGGGGGGGGGGGTGGGGGGGGGGGGGGGTGGGGGGGGGGGGGGGTGGGGGGGGGGGGGGGTGGGGGGGGGGGGGGGTGGGGGGGGGGGGGGGTGGGGGGGGGGGGGGGTGGGGGGGGGGGGGGGTGGGGGGGGGGGGGGGTGGGGGGGGGGGGGGGTGGGGGGGGGGGGGGGTGGGGGGGGGGGGGGGTGGGGGGGGGGGGGGGTGGGGGGGGGGGGGGGTGGGGGGGGGGGGGGGTGGGGGGGGGGGGGGGTGGGGGGGGGGGGGGGTGGGGGGGGGGGGGGGTGGGGGGGGGGGGGGGTGGGGGGGGGGGGGGGTGGGGGGGGGGGGGGGTGGGGGGGGGGGGGGGTGGGGGGGGGGGGGGGTGGGGGGGGGGGGGGGTGGGGGGGGGGGGGGGTGGGGGGGGGGGGGGGTGGGGGGGGGGGGGGGTGGGGGGGGGGGGGGGTGGGGGGGGGGGGGGGTGGGGGGGGGGGGGGGTGGGGGGGGGGGGGGGTGGGGGGGGGGGGGGGTGGGGGGGGGGGGGGGTGGGGGGGGGGGGGGGTGGGGGGGGGGGGGGGTGGGGGGGGGGGGGGGTGGGGGGGGGGGGGGGTGGGGGGGGGGGGGGGTGGGGGGGGGGGGGGGTGGGGGGGGGGGGGGGTGGGGGGGGGGGGGGGTGGGGGGGGGGGGGGGTGGGGGGGGGGGGGGGTGGGGGGGGGGGGGGGTGGGGGGGGGGGGGGGTGGGGGGGGGGGGGGGTGGGGGGTGGGGGGGGAGGGGGGGGGGGGGGGTGGGGGGGTGGGGGTGGGGGGGGGGGGGGGGTGGGGGGTGGGGGGGGTGGGGGAGGGGAAGGGGGTGGGGGGGGGGGGAGTGGGGGGGGTGGGGGGAGGGGGGGGGGGGGGGTTGCGGGGGGGGGGGGGGGGGGGGGGGGGCGGGCGGGGGAGGGGGGGGGGGGGGGGGGGGGGGGGTATGAAGGGGGGGGGGGGGCCAGCAAGGGGGGGGGGGGGGGAGAGGGGGGGGGGAGGGCCCCCGTGGGCCCCCCCTTGCGCCCGTGAATGGGGCTCTGTGCCTCTGGAGAAAGCTGAAAGGCCTCGTCCAGACCCAGCTGGGCAGCGATGCCCAAAGGTCAAGCCGGGGGAAAAGAGAAGAGAAGGGGAGACTTGAGAGAAACCTTCTCTCCCCCTTCATCAGAGAAGGGGCCCCCCAAAGCATACTGTTAGGGAGCAGCCAAACAGCAGCTGGATTCGGGACACGACTCGTGTGGCAGCGGCCAGACTGGGAACCCATTCAGAAAGTTCTGGCAGAGGCGAAGGCTGCAATCCTGTACCTACTTACCTGGCAGTTAGTCCCACTGAATAAACGGGAATTGGTTGTGGGTAAACGTACCTAGGACCGTATTGTCGAAGGCTTTCACAGCCGGATTCAACTGGTCGTGCTGGGTTTCCCGGGCTGCGTGGCTGTGGTCTGGTGGATCTTGTTCCTAACGTTTTGCCTGCATCTGTGGCTTCGGAGGGGTATCTCAGAGGGAACAGAGGCAGAGATAGGTGGCGGTTTGGGAAGGGGCAAAGCTGCTCTGGTGTCATACACGTAATCCTAACATGCTGCTTTCCTAAGGGGTGTTGATGGAAAACAGTAGGGCCAGAGAGCCCCCCCCCCCCCCCCCGTTCAACCCCCTGCTCAATGCAGGATCAGCTGCCCTAGACTCAGTGATGGCGAACCTTTTCGAGACCGAGTGCCCAAATTGCAACCCAAAACCCACTTATTTATCGCAAAGTGCTAGCACAACAATTTAACCTGAATACTGAGGTTTCAGTTTAGAAAAAAAAGGTTGGCTCTGAGGCGTGCATTACTCAGGAGTAAGCTTGGTGGTAGTCGGTGGCTTTGCTTTGAATTAACCGTGCAACTCTTCCAATGAGTGAATCACGACCCTAGGAGGGTTTGCTCAGAAGCAAGCCCCATTGCCAGCAACTGAGCTTACTCCCAGGTAAAGGATCACGCTTTAGTTCTTCGCATGAAAATCAGTGGGGTTTAACAGCACTTAACACTGCTTCCCCAAAACTAGGTCTTAGGTTTAATGCTATAATCCAGCCTAGTGGCCCAGGCCAGCCTAGATGTGGGGGGGCACTCTGATTGCGCGTGCCCACAGAGAGGGCTCTGAGTGCCACCTCTGGCACCCGTGCCACAGGTTCGTCACCACTGGCCTAGAGCATCCCAGCCAAGTGCTTGCCCAGGTGTTGCTTGAGGGGGGCAGCTGATTCCAATGTTGCAACGCTGGCCCCCTTCCGCTGGCCCCTTTCGCTGGCCCTTCCGCCGGCCTCTACATCTGGGCCTATAACATCTATCTAGACCTACCGTTCTCCCTGGGGGTGGAAGAATTTAATATTAGGCACCGGGCGCCACCTACACCTATGCCTATATTTATTTTACATTTAAATGCTACTGTTTAGCTAGTTTTCGCTGCTTTTATAAGTTTTAGCCTATTTATGATGTTTTAAAATTGTATTTATTATCTGCTGTACACCGCCCAGAGCCCCTCGGGGATGGGGCGGTCTTAGAAGCCCAAAGTATAAATAAATAAATAAATAAATAAACTCCTACTGTAAAAATATTTCCCCTGCTATCCAGTTGGGACCTGTAATTTAAACCCCTGATGGCGGCAAGTCCCACCTTCTGCTGCCAACCAACAGGAACTGCCCCTCCTCCAAGTGACTGGCCTTGAAATACTTCAAGAGAGCAGTCATGTGTGCCCCCCCCCCCCCACCTTCCGCCCCCCAACAGGAACTGCCCCTCCCCCCAGTGACTGGCCTTGAAATACTTCAAGAGAGCAGTCATGTGTGCCCCCCCCCCCCCCCACCTTCCGCAGACTTCCACAAATCCCCCGGCCTTTCCTGGTAGGGTTCAGTCTCCAGGCCCCGGGCCACCCTCGCTGCCCTCCTCTCTGCCCCTGCTTCGCTCTGCCCCCATCCTTGTGGAAGTGAAGCCCCTAGAACGCCAGTGTGCCTGAAGAAAGGTGCTTGCACACAAAAGCTCACTCCAAGAATAAAACTCGGGGTGGTCCTAAAGGTGCTGCCGGCCTCAAGGTTTTTATTCCTGCCCCTTCGCCAGGGCGCCTTCCCCCCTGAGTCCCCCTCCCGAACTGCACGCAGGACTTCAGGGGCAGCCTGGCCAACGGGATAATCCATCGGGCGGTGACCTCTTGCGATTTGGACGCTCGGCCCCTGTTAGGTGTACACCCCCAAGATCGCATTCGCCTTTTGGGCTGCTGCATCGCACCGACGGCTCCCATTCAGCGGACGGCCGCTCCGGCCTGATCCCGAGAGCTCGTTCGCACCCCCGCGCTGCTGGAAGGGGCCTGACTCGGGCAACGGCTCGCGCGCCGGGGGGACGCCCTTGGCAGCAGCTCCCAGCCCGTCCGGCCACGGGGCAAGCCAGGGCAGGGCAGGGCAGGGCAGGGCGCGCGCTTGGGAACAAGGCGGCTGCTGTTCGCCGGGCCTGGCAGCGGGGCTGGAGGGAGAGAGCGGCGTCTTTTCCCCGCCCGGTCCCCTTTCCCCTCCCCCGGCCCTCCCCTCCCCTCCGCTCCGCAGCCGGGGAAGGGGGGGGGGGGGAGGAGAGCGGCTCTCCGGACGAGGCACCCAGCCGGGCAGGGAGAGGAGCGCGAGGGGCCCCGCTGCGCCCTGCTGGCCGTCGAGGGGCACCTGGATCGCCCTGCCGTGGGCAGGAGGAGGAAGAGGAGGAAGAGGAGGAGGAAGAGCCCGGCCGGGCTGGGGGAGAGGAAGAGCCGGCGGGGGCTTCTGGGCGCCCCCCCCCCCTCCAACGTCTCCGCCTGGGCAAGCATGGTAAAGGGCTCGCCGGGGCTCCCGGCTGGCGGAGGGGAAGGGCCAAGCCCCCGAGAAGGGCATGAGTGGCCGGGGCACTAAGGGGGGGAGGGCGAGCGGGGAGGGGGGGCAACAAGACGGGGGCTCCTCTTGGGGCAACTTTGGAGAGACTCCAAAAGGTCCTGTCGCGAGTTTCAGAAAGGAGCCCTTTGAGTTGCAGCAGCACCAGCACCTGGCAGACCCCCCAGATCTTTTTTGGACGGGGAGAGCTTGATTCCAGAGCCCCCCCCCCGCCCATCTTGTCAGTCTCTCTAGGATGCAAACTTAGCTAGGCTGCTGGCTGTTGCGCAACTCTGAAGGCTGGAAATGCTGGAGGATGCCTTTACTGTCGGAGGGGAATTTCTTATTTGGAGGGGGGCAAGCTGCTCCCCCCCCCACTTTCGGAGCCCCAGGGAAGTTGGGCCCAGGGCCTGCGCACCTGCCTGCTGAGATCTCTGGCTCCCCGGGCTGCAGCAGTGGCGAGTGGCCTGCTGTGGACCCCGCCTTTGTTCAACGCTGCTAAGGCCACTCAAGCCGTCCAGCAGGGCAGAGTGGAAGAGAAGGCTACGTCCCCTGGTTGAGCTGCAAGTGGACCACCCACGGCTTTCTTGTGGGTGGGGCAGGTAACTCTTGCTGGTGGCACTGGAAACCAGAAGAGGCTGGCTCTGTACTGGGAGTCCTTGGGGTGGGCAGGGGCTTTGGGCCAAACAAGTTGCCCACTGGGCCACTCTGCCTTGAAAGCCAGGCTGGTTCCTGCTGCCCTTTAAAAAAGGACGGGATAGAAAGTGGAGTGGTGGAAACCGTGGCTCAGTGGCAGAGCACCTGGGCTTTGGCTGCCTGCGGGAGGGAAGGGAGGCCCCACGCGTCCCCTTACCAGCATCTCCAGTTAAAAGAAGAAGAAGAAGAGTTTGGATTTATATCCCCCCTTTCTCTCCTGTAAGGAGACTCAAAGGGGCTGACAATCTCCTTGCCCTTCCCCCCTCACAACAAACACCCTGTGAGGTAGGTGGGGCTGAGAGAGCTCCGAGAAGCTGTGACTAGCCCAAGGTCACCCAGCTGGCGTGTGTGGGAGTGCACAGGCTAATCTGAATTCCCCAGATAAGCCTCCGCAGCTCAGGCGGCAGAGCGGGGAATCAAACCCGGTTCCTCCAGATTAGATACACGAGCTCTTAACCTCCTACGCCACTGCTGCTCCTGTCAGGTGAAGCAGCGGGGGGGGGGGGGGACATCTGTTGGAGACCCTGGAGGAGTGGATGCTACTGATGTTGGGCCTTTCCCCACTTAAGCCCTGTGCTACTCTCCTCAAGTAGCACGGGGTCCCCAGGCACTCCACACGACAGAGGCAGCGACAGCGCAGCCGCCCCGACGCTGCCGCTGTCGCGCCCCCTCAGTGCGCGGCATCCCTGGCGCTGGAGAAAACGGCGCCTTTTGATGACCCCGCACAGAGGGGTCGTGGGGACGCCAGGGCGCGCTCCACGGATGTCGCACGCTGAGAGCAGCGCGCAGCATAGGGGGGATCATGGAGAGTGGGGAAATGCCCGCTGATAGATCTTCAGCAGTCTGACCTTGGTGGATAAAGCAGCCGTGCGGGTATGCGCTGTGTGTGGGTATTCACATGCCAGAGTTAAGGCACCGACGCGGTTTATTGGGCGGGAGGGGCTGCAGAGGGACCGTGACTCAATGGCAGTGCTACTTGGCCTGCACAAAGTCTCAGGTTCAAATCCCAGCATCCCCACTGGAAAAGATCAGGTGGCAGCTGATGCAAAAGTCATCTAACTGGAACCCCTGGAAGCTGCTGCCAGTCCAGATAGGCAATACTGACCTTGATGGGTGAAGGACCTGTTTGGGGCTTGGTGGTGGAACAGCCCAACATTGCCTGGTTGGGTCCCTAGAAGTTCCTTATGGGTCAGTCCCCACCATCTCTGGAAGTTCAGGCACCAGATAGTGGGTGATGTGAAAGGCCCTCCTCTGCCCTGAAACCTTTGAGAGTGCTTGCCAACCTGAGTAAGCAGTAATTGATCTCGAGGGACCAAGGAGCTGCTTGGGGAGGCCATGGCTCTGGGATAGAGCTGGCCTGTTTGCCAGGCACGAGGGTCCTGGGGTTCAGCGGCGTCTCATTGAAAGGACCAGGAAGTAGGTGATGAGAAATCCTGCAGAGCTTCTGCCAGTCAGAGTAGACAATTAGAACATAAGAACTAGCCTGCTGGATCAGACCAGAGTCCATCTAGTACAGCTCTCTACTACTCGCAGTGGCCCACCAGGTGCCTTTGGGAGCTCACAAGCAGGAGGTGAAAGCAATGGCCTGCTGCTGCTCCCGAGCACCTGGTCTACTATGGCCTTTGCAACCTCAGATCAAGGAGGATCAAGATCGGTAACCATAGATCGACTTCTCCTCCATAAATCTGTCCAAGCCCTTTTTAAAGCTATCCAGGTGAGTGGCCATCACCACCTCCTGTGGCAGCATATTCCAAACACCAATCACACGTTGCGTGAAGAAGTGTTTCCTTTTATTAGTCCTAATTCTTCCCCCCAGCATTTTCAATGGATGCCCCCTGGTTCTAGTATTGTGAGAAAGAGAGAGAAATGTGTCTCTGTCAACATTTTTTTCCCCGTGCATAATTTTATAGACTTCAATCCTATCCCCCCTCAGCCGTCTCCTCTCCAAACTAAAGAGTCCCAAACGCTGCAGCCTCTCCTCACAAGGAAGGTGCTCCAATCCTTCAATCATCCTAGTTGCCCTTCTCTGCACTTATTCTATCTCTTCAATATCCTTTTTGAGATGCGACGACCAGAACTGGACACAGGACTCCAAGTGCGGTCGCACCACGGCTTTATATAAGGGCATGACAATCCTTGCAGTTTTATTATCAACTCCTTTCCTAATGATCCCCAGCATAGAGTTTGCCTTTTTCACAGCTGCCATGCATTGAGGGACTGAGGTCCCAGCCCAGTATGAGGCAGCTTCATGCATTCATAGCTTCGGAGTTGAGGAACTAGGACAGAATTTTTCAGCGACCACTACGGACAGCTGCAAGAAAAGAGGCCAATGCTGAGGTCCTATCAGGGTGTCAAAAATGATCCCGTGCCATTTGTCCTCTTCAGCCGGTGGTTCAACAGGTGGGGGGGGGGGGGACTGTAAGCAAGTTGGACAGTGATTTGCCTGAGATGGGAAGAACAGTAATCAAGTTTTGGGACTCCACATAGTTCTTCATCGGGCAGAATGGAAAGATTTCCAGATGTAAGGAGAACAAGCCAAGTAGTAAACAACTGAACATATTTCCACGGTGGGGTTTCTGGCTGTTGTGGGTTTTCCAGGCTGCGTGGCCGTCATCTGGTATTGTTTGCTGCTCACATTTGTTTTTGCAAAGTCATTTGGAAAATGTTAAGTTTCCTGCTGAGCTAAACGATGAAGTCCTTTGGGAGCTGTGTCAGTCCAAGGAAATGACAGAACGCCCAGGGAAATCTCTGGGCTGCGCTGACGTGACCCTTGGACAGAGTGTTGTTGTTGTTGTTGTTGTTTATTCGATTTGATAAACCGCCCTACCCCCGAAGGGCTCAGCATGGCAGGGCTTTCATTCATTCAAACCTTCTGTGAACTTCTGTAGATCTTCCCTGATGAAGAGTTCTGTGAAACCCAGAAAACGGCAGGTTGCTCTGCTGACATCAGCTGGGCCAGTGAACGGGGTGCCCCTGTCTGTGTGAACTCACACAGTTAAGTTTGTTCTCTAGCTTGTGAGAATCCGTGCTGTGGCTGTAGGGCAGTGGTGGTGAACCTATGACACGGGTGCCAGAGGTGGCACTCAGAGCCCTCTCTGTGGGAGCGCGTGCACAGAGTTCGTCATGTGGGGCTGGGGGCGAAAATCCCCCCACACACACACACACATCTAGGCTGGCCTGGGCCGTTGGGCACGACATGTAGGTAACCCCGTTAACTGCTGTTAAACCCCACTGATTTTCATGGGAAGAACTAAAGCACAATCCTTTACCTGGGAGTAAGCTCGGTTGCTGGCAATGGGGCTTGCTTCTAAACCCTCCTCGGGTCGTGATTCACCCGTTCGAAGCGTTGCATGATTGCTTCAAAGCAAAGCCACCGACTCCCACCAAGCTTACTCCCGAGTAACACGCGCCTTGGAGCCAACCGTTTTTTCTAAACTAAAACCTCGGTATTCAGGTTAAATTGCCATGTTGGCACTTTGCGATAAATAAGTGGGTTTTGGGTTGCAGTTTGGGCACTCGGTCTCGAAAAGGTTCGCCATCACTGCTGTAGGGATAATCTCAGCCTTTTTCTGCAGCTTCGTTTGCAGACTTTTGGGGGGGGGAGGGTAGACCCCCAAAATGATCCCCGTGGGTGTGCCTCTGTGTCTCGCACCAACAGGTTTCTAGGCTGCGAGAGCCGCTCCTTGCCCACTTGCCAGCCAGTTCCCTCCTGCCTTCTCTGCCTGCCTGCAGGAAAGACTTTTCCTCTCCCTCTTTCTCATCAAGGGAAGGAGAAGTTTGGCACCCAGAAGGCTGCTGGGATCACTCACAGCTGCTGGGAAGGGAGTGCGTGGGACGGGAAACCGCCGTGGAGGTTAAAACAACCGCCTGGTGGGGGCCTCTTGCCAGCTCCAGGCAGGGAGGGCCAGGGAAGAGGGGGCTTCATTAGTCAGCTCCCCCCTCCTTCCTTCAGGGGCCGACCCACCATAAGAACATAAGAACAAGCCTGCTGGATCAGACCAGAGTCCATCTAGTCCAGCTCTATGCTCCTCGCAGTGGCCCACCAGGTGCCCTTGGGAGCTCACCTGCAGGATGT